>NC_056575.1:21276531-21276619 GCF_018340385.1 Cyprinus carpio
AAATTACCGACAGCCAAGGAGACAGCGGTCACTGTCCTAGATCACGTCTTTCGGCTTCATGGCATCCCGGTAGACGTGGTTTCTGACG
>NC_056575.1:21276635-21283001 GCF_018340385.1 Cyprinus carpio
CTCCCCGCCGTTCCCCGTCCGGAGAGACCTGAAGTTGTCTCGGGTATCAGCCCAAGTAGTAAACGGACAATATGAGCGAGCCAAACCGAGGATTTAAGGGAGGACGTTGCACGATGGTGGTCTCAGAATCTTCTTCCTGGAGCAACAACTCTCTAGGTGGAGTCGCCACAATTCTTGCCAGTGTCAGTACGGGCCTTTCTCCATTTCGTGTAGTGTAGGGTAACAGTCAACCAGTATTCCCAGCTCTGGACTCTGAAGTCGCGGTCCCCTCCGTTCACGCGTTTGTCAGAAGGTGCCAACGCACCTGGACCAGAGCCGCGGAGACTGGTGCTCCGGATGACGGAGCGCACTAAGGCTAGGCCGATCGCAACTGGTAAGCCTCCCCATTTACGCGTGGGTCAAAAGGTGTGGCTTTCTACCAGTAACATTCTCTGAGTTCAGTTCTAATAAATTAGCTCCCCAAATTATTGGGCCCATTTACTATCACAAGATCATTAGTCGGTTGACCGTCAACTCAAAACTAACCTACTGCGTTACAAGAGGATCACCCCGCCTTTCATGGTCCAAAATTAAACCCTGTGTTTTATTTCACGTATTAATCAGCCTACTACTGTCCCCCGCCGACGCTGTCTCAGTAGATGGGGGAATCGACTTATCTGTGTAAACTGTAGGCCTGGACTCTGAGATGGATGGGGATGAGGATTCCAGTACCTGGGTGGACTGGGAAGGCTACGGTCCGGAGGAGAGGAGCTGGGTACCTGCTAGGGACATATTGGATTACTCCCTGGCTGATGACTACAATCAGCAGGTAGGCCTCTTCTAGAACCTGTAAGAGGAGTTCTTAGAGGGGGCATCACGGTCACCGGTTGGTTGTAAACCGTGATCTCTGAGGTTTTGCACCTTGTGGTGAAGTCGGTGTGTTCTCTACGTCTGCACTGATTAGTTTGTAAGCGCCCTCAAGAATTTGTCATCAGCAAATAGCCGTCACCGGCCATCACTTCATATAAATGGGCCTGTCTTACGCTATGTGGTTTGTGAGATCGTGTTTAATGTCGTTTCCCTCTGTCTGTTGGCTTCAGTGGTGCTGCGTTGGATTGTTCGTGTTTTCCCGGACCCTCTCACTCTCCGCACTAATTACTCTGCCACAAGACTTCCCTTTCGGCGCTATTCCCACAGTTCCTGGTGCATCTCTCTCTGCTGCCTTCTCACCGTCATCATCCGATTCGCTCACCCCATCTTTGATTGTCGTCTTCCAGCGATCATTGGTCTCATTCCTTTTTGTTTTGTTTATTTTCATTAAATTGTTAACTCGCTATTGTTTTCCAGTCCTTTCATTCACCCCGCCGTCACACTTAGGCAATTATTTTATCTTGTATAATCATCTAAGGTTTCCTAGAATGTATGCAGTGCTATGACAAGTCGCATTACCCAACACAAGTACACACATCGCAAGTTTTATTTATTTATTTATTTAGTATAAAACAGAATAGAAAAAGAATAGATCAGCTTTTTTTTTTTTTTTTTTTTTTTTTTAATTAAACGACTAAATAAGAATAGTGAGTGCTAGAGATAGATGTCAAATAAAGAGGGAAGAGATACAGGGATAGGGATACAGCTGCTTGGATTGGTAAAGGGGTGTTTTATATGGCAAACGGTAAATGGCCTTTAATTTAATGTAGCAGGCTATTGGTAGCGGTGCAATTGCATGTCAAGAGGATGGACATGCCCGTTTTGTAGGAGTGTTAAAACTACTTGACGGCGCCACACAATCTCTAATGCACTAATAAGACATGAAGACTAGGATATCATAAACATCATGAGTTCAATAAGTTTTCTTTTTTTTTTTTTATAATAATACCTATAAGTTTTTGTTTAAATTCTTTCTCCATATTTAGACCTGGCAAAAGTTACCATACATTTGATACAAAATGAATTAAAAATATGTCTGATTTGCTATTGCCTTGTTTTACAAGTTAAGAATAACAAATCTCTATTATTTATAGCTGTATATTGAACGTACCTGGTGTTCCATCTGAAAATTTTTTTGCAGTTTCCAGATATTCACATGCAATACACATTAATTCAGAATTTAGTAGAATTTGTTGGGGTTTTTTTTCTGTCTTTGAGCATTTATGTGACCAACTGTTCCGAAGGATTAAAATGTGCGTATCTTTATTGTTTAGTACTGACCTTCATCAGCATGCAGGGATAATGTAAACATGTTCAGGGAGTCGACCCTGTCAAATGGGCCTGATAAACACTTGCTGTGTTCACATGTCAAACATCACACACCTGACAAGCAGTCCTCATGAGAGAGAGCTGTCAAACCAGGGTTATGTCCTCACTTCACACACTGCAGTGAAGGTAAAGTTAAAATAAAGAACAGATAAAGAGTTGCACAGCATTTCTTCTTTGATTGTGCTTATAAATCAAATGTTGACAATCAGAATTAAGGCACTAATGAGGCTTCTTACGACTGTGGTTTACTCACATTTTCAATGTGATACTTTTCTTGCATTCACTTTCACATTATTTTCATAACTGTTAAAACATCTACACAAACCAGCATGTTCAACATTATCAATATTTGCTAATTTCACAAAAGCATGAAAGCTATGCATGAACTGATTTTCATATTTGTGTAACAGTCTCAGTTCTTCTAGTCTATTTGTTATATGAATGCATGTTCAGTCAAAGCATCTTAGGTATCATAAATATATTTACACTATCATGCCCTCTTTTCCTCCTCTGTCTGAGGGATGAAATGCATCTGACAGGATTGACAGGAGGATTTGTAAACTTTCACCATCCCCTTTCTTTCATCCTACAATCCCCGGTGCAGAGAGGAAGTCCCTTTCCCTGACCCCGAACCACATCAGTTGAAAGCAGGACATTGCATGTCTGACAGCTCCTGGATTCTTTACAGAGATGAGCTGTAACTCTCTGACCTCTGATCATGAACCCTGCTGCTAAAAGAGGCTCAGAGACTAATTACACCACTGTCAGGTCAAACATCTGTCCTTGTACAGACTACATGAGCCTGACAGCATCAACACATATTCAAATCTCGCCTTCAGTCAAAGCAGCACCAGACGACACTGATCTTTTTAAATATGTGAACATGTTTCAAATGAACCAATGCCCTCTACTGTATGCTTATTTCAGCATATTCACTTCTGTTTTTGTCTTGCTGCACTTTGGTCCCTTCTAACTCACAAGAGAAGGTGCGTCACCCAGTACATTTTGTACAGATTTAAGGGGGTATTTACAGAATTTATGTCATTGTATAAGTATGATGAAGGAATGGCAGGGCCTCCCAGCATTTTATTTAAAAACATTAACAGCTGATCGGATGGCAGGAGGCTGGCTGAAAGGAGTTATCCTGGATCAGGATCTGCTCCTACTGAGGAAATAAGGCTCAGTGTGGTGGTGACAGAAGGAGACATCACCTGTAAACCACTGGAGCATTAGACGCCGGCCTGTAGAAGAAATATCTTACTTTAATTTAATGCAGAAATCTCGTGGTTCTTCAGCAGGAACAAAAGCTTGCAATGTATTAGAAACCCAGAAAGCAGTTACAAAACATTGACATTTCTTTGCACATGATTTCTACCAAAGAACTTTTAATATACTGCCACATAACCCTGTCATGGCAAAATTCTCTGACAGGTTAGCTGCCAAAAAGCTAATGTTTGTTAAGTGGTTACATGTTAATTGCCAAAAATTCAAAAACATCAGCAATGAGAAATGGATATTTACATTGTCATAGCAAAATACAAATAGTACCTGCTTGCACAATGTTAATGTTATCCCTGACACTAATTGTCATGCACAGACTGTTATAAATCACCCTGGACTACATTTCCCATACTCCATTGCACTAATCACAAGCTCACCTGAAACCAATCACAAACAGCTGCTACCAATAACACACACTATGAAAATCAGTCTCACACTACCATTCAACGCTGAGTATTGTTTAACATTTATCACTCTTCTAGCTGTAGCTACTTTAAGGAGCAGTTTTATATTCTAGTTCTTAGTTCCTAGTTAGTATCGTCTTGCCTGCATGGTTTTCCTGTGTGAAGCATCTTGTGCCTGTGTAATTTTCGGATTGCTCTATCATATTGCCATTTGGACTGTTTGACCCTGTCTACAACTAGTTTGTGTTACAGATTACCTCTGTTGTCACGCCTATGGATTCTGTTCACCGATCGGAATACACATGCTTGTTCCTAGGATCAATCTTTTAATCTTGCCTGTGTATGTACCTGTTTGCCCTGGTTTGACCCGCGTTCTATGACCCATGTAACGGTGGTGACCCGTAATAATGAGGAAACACTACCCAATGATTTTTTAGTAAACCTTAATAACTTCGGGGCAGAAAGGAGTAACCCTGTCAATAGTTAACGAAAAAAAAATAAACCGATGCATAACTACACCATTACATATCTAACTCAAGTCAAAGAAAGAATAATCCACAGCTGTCATAGAATTCGATTCAGAAATGTCTCTGTATTTCACACAGAAACAACACTTGAAATTACACAGTCACAAGAAAAGGAAAAAACAACCACGGAAATTATCAGTCACAAAAAAACAGAATTACCAACACTTAATTATCAATCGTGTGTTCAGAAAAAAAAAACATAACAAAATAAAGAAATAAAAAAATATATATATTTATTATTGTTACTCACTGCAGTTGAGAGAAACTGGGTTAAAGAGGGTGTGGACAGTGCAGAGGTGAATTGTCGTTGCTGTAGAGTGTCTGGGGAAAGACCAGCCCACGTATCCAGCAAGCAAGCCGCAAACCTCAGTTAACGGTAACTGGCTGTTGTTGGAAAGGGAAACAGCCAGGATCCAGACGGACGTTAACAGACGGCTTGGAGGTTAACGCTCCGCACTGAAGACATCACAGGTAGAGCGGTCCACTCTCCAAGCATCCCGCTCCAGCAAGTCACGTGTCACCCGATCGAGAACTACGTCACCGCCACACAGCGGGGGGGAAGTGTAGATTACCTGCCTTCTACTTTTATATTTTTCAGTCCATAACCGCCAGCAGTTCATTTGTGGTTACATGTCAAATGCCGTTCGGTTTATTGAGGCTTTCTGTTCCACCTCCAAAGCGCACACGCATCACAAACTCCAGTGTCATTTCGACACTTTCTCCCCCCTGCTTACGTTTAAATTCCTCCTTGTTATCAGATACTCATTTCCTTTTCTCTCATTTGAACAACGGAAATGGGCGGAGACAACATTGATTTAATTTTGTTCTTGGAATTTCAGCTCCGCCACACTCCTCCCCCCTGGGAAAAAACAACCCCAGGTTGTTAAAAGGGTAGCATTATCAGAAACCAAGGAACTCCTCATCTTCGTCCGGGGAGTCGCGGAATATTTCCAAAAGTTTAAATTTTTCCAGATGGTTTAACTCATCAGCGGTAGGAAAACATGGCTTCAAGTTACATACATGAACGGTACGCACATCCTCACCAGTGTCTTCTAATGCCACACGATAATTCAGTGGTCCTAGCTGTTTTATTATTCTGTAGGGACCTTTCCATTTGTTGGCAAGTTTAGCACAAAAATGTTGAAGGGCACTTGATTGTGGGAAATTTCTCACCCAAACACGATATTTTTCTTTGTAGAGGACATCTCTTCGGGTTTTGTTGTAGCTACGGAGCTGTCTTACTGATGCTTTTTTGGTGCATTCCTTGGCTCTAGCTTGCAGCTTGGACAGATGTTCTGTGACATCATAAGATGGAGCAGTTGGAATAAGATTTTGCCCATGCAGTAGCTTGTCCATTGGGCCCTGTAATTTTCTCCCTAGGTGAAGCTCGGCTGGAGACATACCGATGGTTTCCTGTACCGCTGAATTAATGGCGAACCGTAGTTCAGGTAGGTGTTGGTCCCATTTTTTATGATTGTCATCCACATATGCTGATATCATCTGTTTTAATGTTCTGTTCACTCGTTCGGTTAGGTTGGTCTGAGGATGGTATGCTGTAGTCATCTTCTGGGTGACTTTCCATTTTGCACAGATGTCCTGAAAGACGGCTGATGTGAACTGTGGTGCTATTCTCTCGGACAAGGCGTGAGACCGAACGTCAACCTTTTTCCACACCACACGCAAAAAAAAAGCCGTTTGTTGCTCCTTCTCTTCTCTCACTCCCTCCGCTCCGGACGCGCGGCCCGCCGTGCGCGGCGCACAGGGCACGCGGGGTCTGCGGGATCCGCCGCGCCGGGCGAAAAAAAACAGGCCTGCCGGAGGCGGCCACGAACAAAATGGGGGGGGAAAAGCACGAGACAACGCGCAAGGCCGCAGACCCAGGCGGAAGCCGCGCGCCACCCGGCCCCCCGGGGGGC
>NC_056575.1:21284291-21284852 GCF_018340385.1 Cyprinus carpio
TCAAGGTAATATTGCCATTTTTCTAGCGCCCATACTATTGCCAGACACTCTTTCTCTGTAGCCAAATAATTAATCTCTGCTTTGGTTAACGTTCGGCTGCCATAGGCTATGACTTCTTCCAAGCCATGCCTTTTTCTTTGTGTCAACACTGCACCAAGCCCTGAGTCACTGGCATCAGTGTAGACAACAAAAGGAAGTTGGAGGTCTGGATGACCCAGGATGGGGGGTGAGGTAAGACAGGTCTTCAATTTCTCAAAGGACTGTTGACACTGTGGTGACCACTGGAATTGGCGTCCCTTTTTCTTCAAAGCATTTATGGGTTCAGCTATCTGAGAAAATTGGGCACAAACCGATGGTACCATCCCGCCAAACCGAGAAATCGTTGAACTTCTTTAAGGTTCCTGGGAACAGGGTAGGAGCGAATGGCCTGTACTTTGCTGGGGTCAGCCGAGATTGCCTTTTGTGTTTACCACATGTCCCAGAAAGGTTAACTCATGATTCCTTCTTAGAGAAAAATGGCATCTGTGAGGATTTCCAGTCAGGATTTAGACCGTATCATAG
>NC_056575.1:21285460-21396798 GCF_018340385.1 Cyprinus carpio
TGTGTAGGTGAATTAGGTTTCATGCATGTGAAATTGTCTACACATGTGTGATCGTGTTGTTTTGCGTGAATTATATTTGAGACTAATCTGCTTCAATAGTAATACCCACTCTCTCAAGAAAGAAACTCGTAGCCTTGAGCGCAAATGGAGAAAAACTACTTGGAAGTTTTTAGAAGTGTTGTTATAAAAACAGTATGTCCAGCTATAGACAGGCTCTAAAAACTGCCTGGGCTGAGCATATCCACAAACTCACTGAAAATAACCAAAACAATCCAAGGCTTTTATTTAGCACAGTGGCTAGATAAAAAATAACCGTGGGATGCCACCCAATCTAAATATTCCATCAACATTTAATAATAATGACTTTATGAATTTCTTCACTGATGAAACAGATAACATCAGAAATACAATAACAAATGTAGATTCTACAGCGTCTTAATACTTCAGTTTCATCCATCACACCCAAAGATAAACTGCAGTGCTTTACAACTATAAAGAACAGGAAGAGCTAAATAAACTTATCACGGCATCTAAACCAACACATGTCTATAAGGTCCTGTACCCCACTAAATTACTGAAAGAGTTGTTTTAACCTGTAGCAGAAGAACCATCCTTATTTTCCGCTTCTCAATATTATTAACTCGTCGTTATCTTTAGGTCACGTCCCAAAACCATTCAAGCTGGCAGTTATTAAGCCTCTTATTAAGAAACCACAAACTAGATCCTAGTGAACTGGAAAATTATAGGCCCATTTCAAAGATCTCTATGAAGAATTTCAGTTTTAGAAAGTTGTGTCTGCTCAATTGTGCTCCTTCCTGCAAAAAAAATTATCTGTATGAAGAATTTCATTCAGGTTTCAGGCCCCACCATAGCACAGAAACTGCACATGTTAAAATTACAAATGACTTGCTTCTTGCATCAGATCAAGGCTGCATCTCATTGCTTGTTTTACTTGATCTTAGTGCTGCATTCGACACCATAGATCATGACATACTCATAGATTGATTAAAAAACTATACAGGTATTCAAGGGCAGGCTCTAAGATGGTTTAGATCCTACATGTCCGATTGCTACCACTTTGTTTATTTAAATGGGGAGTCATCTCATTTAACACCAGTATAATATGGAGTGCCACAAGGATCTGTCTTAGGCCCTCTGCTATTTTCAATATACATGTTTGCCCCTTGGTAATATTAATAGAAAATATGGGATTAGTTTCCATTGTTTTGGACCAAAAAACAGTACACAGAATCTCGTAGATTACAGTTTGCAACTAGATGGATGTACTGTTACTTCTTCTACAGTCAAAAATCTGGGTGTTATATTAGACAGCAACTAATTTTGAAAACCATATTTCCCATATTACAAAAACAGCATTCTTCCATCTTAGAAACATTGCCAAGCTACGAAACACTAGTTCATGCATTCATGACCTCTAGGCGTCTGATAACTTCCCTGTTTTATGGAACAGATCCGATCTTTTGACCATATCCTATTTTTTGGCCCGTCTGTTTACATTCAATTTAGACACGACTGGTATCCGATATCTGTGTTTACAAAATTCCAAGATGGCGCAGCTGAGTTCGATGCCGTCCAGGTCGCGCCACCTAGATTATGTTTTTTTATTTACTTTTATACTTTCTTTTTGCTCTCTCTTTTTTACACACATATCGTCAGCACTGATCACTTACGACAAAGGAAACACTTTTGGACATTGGAAAGCGCTTCACTAACCTGTTTCAGGACACTTTAACCTCCAACCCATTGTGGCCATCTGAGATTCTCCGGAACGCCGAGATGAACAATGGCTACCTGAATAACCATCTGAGGCGACGGATCAAGAAACACCACGGGAAACACACTGGGATTCGCAACAGACTGAGAAAAAGAGCACACAGCCCTCCTCTGCTGAGCATTCTGCTTGCCAATGTCCAGTCTCTGGAGAATAAGATGGACGATCTTAGAGCCAGGATAAGTTTCAAACGGGACATAAGGGAATGTAGCATCCTTTGTTTGTCTGAAAGTTTAAAAGAAATACAGAAAACCCAAGAATATCTAATGCCGTCTGATAACTTCCCTGTTTTATGGATGGACAGAACAGCTGAGGCTGGTAAATCCAAAGGTGGAGAAGTATGTTTCATGATTAACAAGAAATGGTGTGACCCCAGGAATATCTCCACTCTTGCTCCTGCTCGCCTCATCTGGAACATCTATCCATTATTTGCCGCCCACTCTATCTGCCCCGGGAGTTTTTATCTATCATTGTTACTGCCGTTTACATCCCACCGCAAGCTGACACCGGCTTGGCTTTGTCTAAGCTCCATGATATGCTCAGCGGCTACATCAACAAACATCCTGACGCTGCTCTTACCATCGCAGGAGATTTTAACAAAGCCAACCTTAGGCAGGTCATGCCGAACTTATAACAACATGTATCCTGTCCAACCAGAGGACTAAATACACTGGATCATTGCTACTCTCAGTTTAAGAATGGCTACAAAGCTCACTCACTACCAGCTTTCAGCAAATCGGACCATGCCACCATATTCCTCACACCGGAATATAAACAAAGGCTCGTTCAAGAACCCCCGGTGCAGAGGGTAGTGACGCATTGGTTTGCCCACTCTGAAGCCATGCTACAGTTGGCTCTTGATGACGTAGACTGGGACATGTTCCGAATGAGTTCCTCTGACGTCAGCGAGTTTACGGAAGCAGCATTAAGCTTTGTAAACACGCTAACCGAACAAGCTACAGATATAATAACTATAAGGACCTTCTCAAATCAGAAACCGTGGGTGGACAGAACAATCCGTGCTGCAGTAAACAAACGCACCGCTGCATACAACACCAGCCTCTCATCGGGGAACATGAGTGAGTACAAAACATTGTGCTATGCTATCTGACCGGTGGTAAGAGCCACCAAACACTGATACAGGGAACGCATTTCCAGCTAAATGACTCCTGACGCATGTGGCATGGACTAAGAACCATCTGTGCCTTTGGAAACAAATCCTCTGCAGCTGTGAGAGCAGAACAGTCACTGGCTGACGAGTTAAACTCTTTCTACGGCCGCTTTGAATGCAACCGCGGCAACGTGAGTCAGCCAATCAGCGCGTCGGAGGATGAGGTTTGGAGGGCTCTAAAGCGAGTGAATGTCAGGAAAGCAGCAGGTCCTGATGGGATTTCTCGCCATGTTCTGAGGTCCTGTGCTGATCAGCTCGCTGGTTTGTTTACATCTATTTTTAATGAGTACCTTGCTACCTCGGTGGTTCCCACCTCCTTCAAAAAAATCTGTCATAATCCCTGTGCCCAAGAACAATAACCCCTCTTGCCTGAATGACTATCGTCCGGTTGCCCTCACGTCAACAGTCATGAAGGTCTTTGAGAAACTTATAAAGAACAACATGTCCTTCTCCATCCCTGATACTTTGGACCCTCTTCAGTTTGTTACCCCAATAGATACACTGAAGCTGCCATCTCTCACATCCTGCACTCTTCTCTCACGCACATTGACAGCAGCAATGGGAACTATGTAAGACTGCTATTCATCAACTATAGCTCAGCTTTCAATACTATAGTCCCCATCAAGCTAGCTTCTAAATGCATGGACCTCGGCCTGAATTCTTCACTATGCGACTGGATTATTGATTTCCTCACCAGCATACCTCAAGTGGTGAAAGTAGGCCAGTACACCTCCAACTCCATCACCCTGAATGTGGGAGCTCCACAGGGCTGTGTCCTGAGTCCCCTGCTCTACTCTCTCTACACACATGACTGCGTCTTCCCACAGCTCCAAATCTATTATCAAATTTGCTGTTGATACTGTGGTTCTGGGCCTCATTTCCAACAACAATGAAGACAACAACAATTATACTTGGATGAGGTAGAGAAACTCACATCATGGTGCCAGGACAATTGTCTCTCTATGAATGTGGGTAAAACTAAAGAGCTGATTGTGGACTTCAAGAAGAGACAGCAGCAACACCCCTCTTATGATCAGAGGGTGAGCAGCTTCAAGTACCTCGGTGTAAACATCTCAGAGGACCTGACTTGGACTACACATATTTCAAACTCAGGTTAAGAAAGCCAGGCAAAGACTGTACCATCTGTGTAAGCTGAGAAAATTCAGGGTCTCACCAGCAATCCTGAAAACTTTATATTCAGGGGCCATAGAAAGTGTATTGACTCAGTGTATCTCAGTGTGGTATGGGAACAGCTCCAGTCAAGACTGCAAAGCCCTGCAGAGAGTTGTGCGCTTAGCTGAGCGCATCTCAGGGTCTGCTCTCCCCTCTCTGCAGGACATCTACCTCAAACGCTGCAAAGTAACCATCTTTTCACTTTGCTGCCATCTGGTAAGCGCTTCCGTAGCCTGATGGCAAAAACTGAGAGACTTAAGAGGAGCTTCTTCCCCCAGGCCATTAGGCTCCTTAACTCAAACTCAGTCTCTTAACCTCCACATGACTTCACTTAATTATCAGTAAGATACTGAATATACTGACAATGACACTTGCACACAGCAATTTCTATTTCCTGCCCCAAAATGATTGTGTGTGATCGCACATGGTAGATCCTCATGTTTTGAATGGCCGTGCTATTAAAATTATTTATATAATTCACGTTGAGTGGCCATTTGGCTGTTATTTGCCAGCATGGACAAAGGCTGTCGTGGATGTTTTGCAGCTCAAAATCTCACTTAACAGATAATTGATGGAAAATGACGGTAATTTTCATTTGGTATGCTATTTTATATAGCTCGTTAGAGGTAGAATTCTTTAGTGAAATAAAGTAGCACCAAGATGATATTTATTAAATTAATTCGAATGAATTAATGAGAGAGAGAGAGACCGCGCGAATGAGAAGCTTGCAAACAACTGAAAGTTATCACCTCATTACTGAGAAATATAATGTAGCTTTTAGTAGCGAAGCTGTTGTATTTTTATAATTCACGGGGCAGAGGTTGAAAACCAGCTCCTGAATGTGTATTTTTATTAAGTTTCCATTTAAAAAAAAAAAAAGCGAGCGCGAATACAGCACACCGGCATTAAACGCAAACGTGTTGCCCTCGCATTGGGAGTTCTGCGGGGAATCAGATATGTGTGTTTATTATGTATCTGATTTAAAACCACATTTGGAAATGGCTCAGATCGGATGCGACTGAGCCAAACAGACATGTCACGTGTTATTGTTTGTTGGTTCCTCTTGAAAACTTCTGAGTCACTGATTTTACTTCTGTTCATTTGCTGACATACTGACGTACATTTATACTGTCTTGACCATGTACCTTCTGGATTTTTCGTTGTTTGGGTTGTCACTGATTTTACTTCTGTTCATTTGCTGACATACTGACGTACATTTATACTGATAACGAATTTCACACTTATTTCTTTTGTTAAATAAATATAGTTAAGCTGCAGTTGTGTGTGGCGTCTCCCTTATTTTGTTGCAGTTTGGTTATAATTGTAACAATGTGTACACATTCATTTGATCTAATATCTGATTTTATGGTTGTTTGAGAAAAAAAATATTATTATTTATAAGTGGTCTTTGTTTGCTTTTAAGTAAGGTGAAGTTACTTTACTTGGTAACACTTTATTTTAGGGTCTCTTAACTAGATGCTTAATAGAATGCATATTAGTAGAATATTAGCCATTTATTAGTACTAATTAAGCACATACTAATGCCTTATTCTACATCCCTAATCCTACCAAATACCTAAACTCAACAACTACCTTACTAACTATTAATAAGCAGCAAATTAGAATTTTATTGAGGGTAAAGTCATAGTAAATAGTGAATAAGTATTCTCTATTCTAAAGTGTTACCCTTTACTTAAAGCAGACAAAGAACACCTATAAATAATAAGACCACATTATAAAGCTTTTTGGATGTATTTTATGAAGACTTTGTATTTGTAATATTTCAGTAAAAACACTTATAAGATCTACTAAATTATTGTGCAGGTCTTAAACAATATATATGGCAAGATATGAGACTTATAATACATTATAACTATGGGAAATAATTCATTGTAACTTAAGTGGATGCAACATGTTCATTGTGTGTTATAAATCATCATACTATAACCTCAAATAAGTAAGTATTATAATACATTAAAACTGTTCTTATGATTATTTATGAGATGATACAACATAACAATGCATTATTCATTCAGTATAATGCCTTACGAATACCCTTATGATGTATTATAAATACAGGCTTGAGATAAATTGTTACCGCTTTTTTTTTTTTCTGCAGCACTATAAGTACACAACAATCAAACAAAACTAATAGTTTGCCAATAATTTGTAACCTGTATACTTATTATAAAGTGTTAACAATAAACTAAAACTAAAAAATTCACTTACTCAAAAGAAAAATGCCTCATGGTCAACTCCTGTTCATAACTCATTGGTGCATTTGTGCTCAACACTGCAGCAAATCATTCATGAATCAAACTGATCCAGTTCGACTCACTGACTCAATGGCTACGTTTACATGCACACCTTTTGGTTCAATCGGACTGAATTCATTACGATTGCTGAATCTGATTGTAGTGTTTACATGAACGCTAAATAAAATGATCGGGTTGATGTGCGCGTTTATATGTCACAAGCTTCAAATTGAGTATCCAAATCAAGGTTGTCCTGCTCCACTCCACAAGCCGAGTTAAAGGAGAGTTTTATAATGACAGGACACACATTTATACAAAACTTTATTCAAAAGGAAGAGCCGCTCTTTCCATGTGTCATATGTCATTAGTCTGTTATTTCTACGTCATTGCACATGCGCAGTTCTTTCAGTTTCGTGGTTCAATACCCCAACCTTCATACATGCACACTCAATCGTATTAGAAGAGGAATAAACCACCCCCTTCATTCCAATCGAAATTTCATTCCGATCGAGCTCAATTGGATTGATTAAGGTGTTTATATGAACGTTTTTTCAATCTGATTGAGCTGTCAATCCTTTTACAAATGGATTATTTGGGTGCATGTAAATGTAGCCACTGATACAGTCACAGCGGTTGTCCAGTTATCAACACACTAAATCTGTCCTACTGAAATGAGGCAAGAACTGAGAATAATTTGATACTCTGAGCAAAGGAGTTAACTGAAGTGAAAATAAATCTATTTTTTAATCAAATTCATAAGGTAAGGGAATTTTTTTTAAAACAGTTCACTGAAACAATGTTCTAAGAAGTCATTAAGAAATGTAGGTATTATTTCATTCTCATAATCATAATTGTGTTCTTGGAGAAAATGCCACTGACACAATCGTACTACAGTATAGACTTGAAATATCTGCTAACTATTGTTAAGAAACACCTATTCTTCCACATATTTGAACCTAGTGATTCAGTGAATGTGAATGTAAAACCTCAGTATGTTCAGTTGGCAGTGTGAACTCTTCAGTCCATCAGAAAGCAGCTTCACTCCTGAATCCTGCAGGTGATTGTTACTCAGGTCCAGCTCTGTCATATGAGAGTTTGACGATTGTAGCACAGAAGACACAGTTTCGCAGCATGTTTCATCAAGATCACAGCCGTCAAATCTGACAAAACAGAATGTTTAACCAGATTATTTTCTGATTTTCAGTTTTACTGCAATAATTTAGTATACCCTTCATAATCCAGATATTTTAACATTTAATTGTTTAATGAGGTAGGATAAAACATTTTATTAAACAGCAGTCAGTGAAATTACTCACAGGGCTTTTCTGCAGCACCTCACAGCTGGAATGAGTCTCTTGTAGTTTGAAGATGACGCCGTGAACCTCTTTGGACTGAACTCATCCAGCACCTTCTCAGACATCAGCAGTACTGAGGTCACCAGTGTGCACATTGAAGATGAGAGGTCTCTTCCTGGATGTTCATCTGAACTGAGATAACTCTGGATTTCTTCATATTTTGAACGATCTTTGAGCTCAAGTAAGCAGTAGAATAGGTTGACTAAAGTTTCATCTGAGATGTCCTGTTTTTGTAATTCTTTAATGTGTTCAGTTGTTTTTCTGATGCTCTCACTGGTGTCTTTAGTGTGTGTGATCAGACCTTTGAGCAGGTTCTGACTGGATTCCAGTGAAATACCCATCAGAAACCGCAGGAACAGGTCCAGATGTCCTCTCTTACTCTTCATGGCTTTATCAGTGGCCCTCTTTGTTAAGTCATGAAATTTGACATTTCTAAAGAACTGAAGCTTTCGAGTGGCTATAGTTTGTGAATCTTCAAAGAAAAACTGAAGCTCTCGCATGTTCTTGTTCAGGTAGCAGATGAACACATGCACTGCAGCGAGGAACTCTTGAACACTCAGATGCACAAAGCAGAAGACATTTGTCTTATAAAGTCCATCTTTCATCTTAAAGATCTCAGCGATCATTCCTGTGAATTCAGTGTCTTTACTCACATCAATACCACATTCTTTCAGATCTTTCTCATAGAACACAATGTTTTCCTTCTTCAGCTGTTCAAACGCTAGCTTGGCTAACTTCAAAATCACCTCTCTATTTAATTTTAAGTGCTCTGAATATTCTCTTTCTTCTTGTTCATCATACTTTTGACTCTTCATGTTCATCTGTATCCGCAGGAAGTGAATATACATTTCAGTGAGTGTTGTGCTGATGTTCTCTGTATTGTTCTTGATGAGAATATTCTGAAGTACTGTGGCTGCAATCCAGCAGAACACAGGAATGTGGCACATGATATAGAGACTACGAGACGACTTAATATGTGAGATGATTCTGGAGGCCTGAGTCTCATCTGTGAATCTCTTTCTGAAGTACTCCTCCTTCTGTTTGTCAGTGAATCCTCGCACTTCTGTGAACAAACCTACATACTGAGGAAGGATCTGATTGGCCGCTGCTGGTCGTGATGTCACCCACACAAGAGCTGATGGAAGCAGCTTACTTTTCACCAGGCTTGTAAACAGCAAATCTACAGATGCTCTTTCCTCAACAGTGTTTAGTGTGTCGCTTTTAAAATTCAATGGGAGTTGACTCTCATCAAGTCCATCAAATATAAATGCTAGCTTACATTTCTTATATAACTTAGATTTCTCCAGGTCCTTCAGTTCAGGATAAAATTTCAGCAGAAACTCATGGAGACTGACCTCTTTATCTTTAATCACGTTGATGTCTCTGAATGGAAGCAGGAACACACACTCTATATCCTGATTGGTGTTTCCTTCTGCCCAGTCCAGGATGAACTTGTACACAGAGACAGTTTTTCCGATCCCAGCAACTCCCTTGGTCAGCACAATCCTCTCCTCTTTATTTTTCCTTAGTTCAGTAAATATATCATTGCATTTGAATGGTTTGTCCCGTGTTTTTTTGTTCTTGAAAGCTTCATCAATCTTCAGAATCTCATGTTCATGATTGACATCTTCCATCTCTCCCTCCGTGATGAACAGCTCTGTGTAAACAGTCTCGAGATCTGTGTCATTGTCTTTGTTGCCCTCAAAAATACACTTTGCTTTCTTCTTCATGTTGGTTTTGTGAATTTGCAAGAATTTCTGCAGCATTAAATCCTCTGTTAAAAGGGCAAAAAAAAAAAAACAAAAACAAAATTAAAAACCAAAAAACAAAATTAACTTAGAAAACATTATAAACAGACCTAAACAATTTAGTGAATTTCATTAAGCATCAAATAATTTTTTAGATGCCTTAATTTGTAAACTCCAGAAAGCATTAATTTGTAAAATCTTTCCATGATAAATTTGAATTTCTCTCTCTCTCTCTCTCTCTCTCTCTCTCTCTCTCTCTCTCTCTCTCTCTCTCTCTCTCTCTCTATCTATATATAGTTCATACAAGAGTGCCAGTAAATTAATTTGCTTTAAAATGAAATGATACTCTAAATAAGAAAATACAGCTGGCAGGAGGTAGTAGTAAATGTCTTTATGAGTCAGTCATTTCATGATTCATTTGATTTGTTCAAATGGATAATTCATTCAGGAATGACATAAATGACTCTCTTTATGAAAAAGCCTTTGACTCATTGGTTCAAACCTGATTTGTTCAAAACACTGATTTAGAAACTAAACACTGTTGTGTTGCTTGGAGATGCACAACAATACTGCTATTGCTTTATAAGTAATATTTTCATTGGCAAAACTGAGCAAAACGAGACAATATTGTGTTTAAAATATAACACAATATTAACTTCTTATTTACTGAACTGTTTTTACTGAAATCACATTTGCAGTCATGCTATTACAAAAAAAAAACATCACCTCCCTGTTTGTCTCTCACTCACTTATTGTTATAAACATATGATATAAATAAACAAAAAAAAAAAAACAATAAAAATCTTTTTTTTTTACAACAATATTGAATTTTATGGGATAACTGCATTAATGGAGTTGTTCCCCTGCATCATATTTGTCAACAGTCAACTGTATGAAATGTAAGATGATAAACAGGTCTGAAGCAGGGCCAGTATATTTACTGTTAAAATATTTTAATTGCGTTATTTTTCATAACTAATTAAGTTAACATGTTAAACAAACAGCCTTAATATAGGAAATCAAAATTATACAACAATTTATGAACACTTGATTTTTTCAGAAATCATGTAATCTTCCCCGGTCAAAATTTGAAGGAATTTTATTTGAGGCTATACTATGCTAGTAGAACAGTGTTTACAAAATAGCCAAGGCACTTAAACAAAAAACCTTTACTTTGAGGAAAACAAAAATCTAAATTAACAATTATTCAGTTTTGTAGTGATCAAAATTAGAGAACAGCTGTGATTGTAGCATGACGAAAGATTACTAAAATTACTAAAAAGGTTACCGCAGTCAGAAATTAGTAGGAAGTGCACAGGCTCTTGATTTGAATGACTTTAGCACATCTGCGGCCACAGGAGATCACTAATTTCTTACACTGCTCTGCAGTGATCTTGGTCCACTCTTCTTCCACACTCTTCCAAAGTTTGGTGACTGCAGTGGGTTTCTTAGCCATAACTTTGTCACCAAAGATTTTCCAGAGACTTCAGTTGAGCTTACTAAGATTGGGACTCTGGGGTGGCTATTTCATTATTTAAATTTTTTTCAGCTTCAAGGAACTGCTTTACCTGTTTTGCAGTGTGACAGGAGCATTGTCCTGCATAAAAAAATTCCGGCTGATTGGGCGATGAACGCAGGGAAGGAACCGCATGTTGAAAACATTTGCATTCACTGTGCCATGTTGCTGTATAAGAGGCTCAACTCCTGCTGCCCAAAACATTCCCCAAACCATGACCCCTCCACCTTTCACTAACTCTCATCACTAAGTGAACTTTGGACCAGTTCTCCTCTCTCCACACAACATGCTCCTCAGCAAAGGTGAGCCTATGTTTTTGATTCTTTCTGCTGATGAGAGGCTTGGTCACTGCAGAGTGGGCGTTCAGTCCAAATTCCCTTAAACGTGCCGAGACAGATCCATACCCTAGTTCAGTGGTTCTGTCTTTCATGGGTGACAATCCAATGAATTCTTGTCACTTGAAAGAGTGTCATTGTAAAGATGCAATATTCTAGAAATTACAGATTTAGAACGACCAGCTTCTCCTGCAATGACTGGAAGAGTTATCCTCTTTGCCTTCATGTGGACAACATGCTGTCGGAGGGTTTCAGTTATTTTAGAACGGCTCAACATCTTGCAATCTCAGTGAAAATTGGAAGAATGCTGCCAGTTAAATAGGGTTTGTCATATAATTAAAGAAATTAGCATCAGGCGCCAGATTAAAACCAATAATTTGGAGGTATCTGTAAGTGTTCTCTAATTTTGATCAGTGTTATATTTCAAATATTTCATTTAGGTTTTTTTATACTGTCCTTCAGAATACATTTAACTCATGAAATATGCTTAAAAACTGTGCTTTCACTCCTGTTAGGATAACTTCAAACAGGACTAAGCAGTGACATCAAAATTTAGGAAATTGTAGGTTGTTCTCTAATTTTGATCTCCCCTGTATACCACTCTATATGAGGTGCAATGGCAGTCATTTCCATTTTCAGGTGTTAAATGGACCGTAGCATTGTTGAAAAGTCAGTGGTGCTCTCTGAACTGGTCTGCTGGTGCAGTACAGTACCCCTCACACTTAACCTCAGTCCTGATCGCATTAATATATCCCAAACCCTGCAACATTATTACCAAACCCTTCAACATTATTACCAAACCTCAACAGTTTATAGACAAAAAAACCTTTAATAATCTAATGCTAATGTGATTTATAAAGTAAACTTTGTGCAGGATCTAGAATTAAAGGGTTAGTTCACCCAAAAATGAAACTTCTGTCATTAATTACTCACACTCATGTAGTTTCAAACCAGTAAGACCTTTGTTCATCTTGTTCTCTTTCTCACAACTTGTTGTGTTTGATGGAATCTGGAGCTGTCTGACCCTGCATAGACAGCAATGCAACTGAAATGTTCCCAAGTACATAATCTTAGCAAGGAGATCTGAAAAATAATCCGATACGCTGTTTCCATTCAGATCAAATCACAACAACGTTGGAAACTAGTCCAGCATGACGCAGCTGACACAGAACAGCATAATTCCAGCAGATATTCTCCAAAATGGCACCAGGGTGATGCGGAACGACAAATTATTGTTGAATAAAGTCGTCTTTTTTTCTTTTATGCACAAAAAGTATTCTCGTAACTTCATATTATTGTGGATGAACCACTGATGTCACAGATCTCCTTGCTGTTTCTGGACTTGGGAACTAGGGATGTTCATTTTAACAGGTTAACTGTTAACCGACTCTTAAGAATTTTGACCGATTAATACAATCAGTTAAACTGTTTAAAAAGTCATTTATTTATTTATTTTCAGTAATTTATCAAAATATTTTAAATATTTTAAAAGGTTTGATGCATGGTTAAAATATGCTCCGCGTAAAAAAAAAAAAGAGTTTTTAGAGAGAAAAAAAAACAAGTCACGTATAATAAGTCACATTTTTTTATTTCATTCAGAAATAGGCCTAATGCCGATGCAAAATGTTTACAAACATTATGATAAACTGTAAACATAGCTAGGCTATTTTAGTTCCCCTCATTCCACAACAAATCATTTCAATTAACAGTTTTTAGAAAAGAACAAGAATTAAAAATATGCCTTTAAAAAGTTAAAAACAAATTAATTCAGGCTAAAACGAAACTGAAACCAATGTTGGGTTTCTCATTCAACACAAAATCAAATGTTTCCGTATTCACGATGTATTTGAATGCCAAATTATTATTTATTATATACTTCACTCGTGTTCCAATATCAACGCAAAACAAAATGTTTTGCATAACATCACAGCGGTACGGTGATAACACTTAACGGCACAGATTTTACTACATATTTAAACTGAGCAGTGTGTGGTTTTTTTTCATATGTTTGACTGACTATTTCATTATGATAATGAACAGGCTGCATTGTCAAGGTAGCAAAGCTTAACTGTGTGCGTGCAAGCGCAATCACTTGAATTTTTTCCTTCTAACAATGGAAGCAACTACTCCTTTTAGTCATAAAGATAATCGGAATTGTAAACGGTTTGCCTTTATTTGTGTACATTCACAATAAAAACAAATCTTTGTGCGTAAAATAAGCCTAAAGAAAAATGGGATGCCATTTTCTGCTGTCTGGATTTCTTTTGCGCAGCACAAAAATGAATCAAAACTGCGTTTTTCATTCATTTTCTTAGTTTATTATTAAAGTAAAAATATATTTCTCATATAGGCCTATTTTTTTCCTTTTATATATATATATATATATATATATATATAGGCTAGCTTTATTATGTTCTTTTTGCCGCTGGCAGAAGCGCTGCAGGTGCGTGATGTTATATGATGAACATGTGAATCCTCATGTTCTGTTGTTTGCTGCTTTTTGGCATGTAAAATGAATTCCTGGGAAACAAATGTTAGTATTTTTAACGGGTAACAGACACTTATCCTTTCTAATTTAATTAAATTCTAATTTAAAAAAAATCTTGTCGGTTAAAGAGCGTTGGTTGTCGGTTAGGAAAAAGAACTGAAATGAACATCCCTATTGGGAACATTTCAGTTGCGTTGCTTTGTGTTCCGAAGATGAACGAAGGTCTTACAGGTTTGAAACAACATGAGGTTGAGTAATTAATGATAAAATTTTCATTTTTGGGTGAACTAACCCTTTAAACCAACATATGATTTTACTGTTGCAGCATTTATTTCTGCACCTGTTTCAGTTTTCAGATCAAATCAGCTGATGATCTTGACTTGAAAAGAGAAAAAGAGATTTATCACTTTTTTTTTTTTTTTTTTTTTACATTACAGGTTTGACAGTACAATATTTTTTCTTTATTACCTTCCTTCTGTTTGTTCTCTAACTGTTCAGCAAGATTGTTCTGGTTAATCTTTTTCAGGATATCCAGTGTGATATTCACAGCTCTTTCTGGTCCAAAACGATCCAGCATCTGATTCACTGTGTCTGTTGCCTTAGCCTTCTCCAATACAGAAGCAGGAATAGGTCCATCTTCTCTTAAGAAGCTATTAAATCTCTTCAAATTGTCTTTTTCCATGTCATCCAGTGTGTCATAAAGCAGTTGTTTAACGGAAGCCATCTTTCTTCACTGACTGCTGTTAGATATGAAGAAAATGCTTTACAATACAGTAGGTCCACTCTTACTGGGCACTTACAAAATAGGGCATTTTTTTCTCATAAGTTTCATAAAATTATCCAACCTAAGGAGATCATTATTAGTTATTATAATACAAACCATATGAAATTTCACAATTTGAATGAATCCATAAAACAGAGATATTATTAATTTGACCATAACATCTAAACATAAAAAGTAGTAGTTTTGTTTAATTTTTTTATTTATAGCACCTTTCCATAGCTCAAGGTCGCTTAACATTTAAACTTACAGGGAAAAAACATGAGACATTAGAATACAATATGAATCTAGAAGGCTATATTTTTATTTCTACAAGGATGTCCTGCATAAAAAGCCATAAATAATGTGTCTCTCTGGATTATTGATGATACCTAGAATGTCAAAGTCCACATTATATTTGTTTATTTAGCAGATGCTTTTATCCAAAAAGGATCAACACAAGCTTTTGAATCTGTTGACTCTGCTTCCTGCTGCATTTTAATCTTGATTGATTTAAGTGCAACCTTTGATACAGGAGATTATGATTATGATATTTTTAAAAAGACGTCACTGGGTTTCAAGTGGTTTTACTTAATTTTCTGTTAATGTAGGAAATTGTTTTTCATCTCGTACACAAATCTCTTATGGTGTATAAAAATAGAAATCAATGTAACATGAAAATCTCATTCCGGTCACAGTCTCCGTTCCCTCCCTCAGGGAATGAGGGTTACAATAGGTAACCGATATGCTCCCTTTCAGTCGGTCACTCTCGACATCACATCGGATGACCGATGAATTGGGATCCCTACCAAAGAGCCACAGCGACTGCCCCTTTCAGTGTCCTGTGAAAGCTCCCTGCACCCCTATTTTCTGGCACAGGCCAGGGCTCAGCACAAGAAGACCAGCTACCGCTACTATGGCAATACCTATTCAGTAAGACTGGATAATACTGGGAAAACATACCTGCTCCACTTGGAACAGGGACGCTGCGGAAGTCCACAGCCTTCCCGAAGGAGGTTTCGGAAGCAATTACACATATGAACAACCGTTAGGTGTATATGGAAGATTGGAGGTGATTGTAACCCTCTTAGAATTGGCAGAAGTCTGCCATGGAAACATGAGCCCTGAGGCTATACCGTGGACTTTACACATATGGGATCCACTAAGGCCTCTACATATGGAACCCAGTCCTCTACCGGTTCTCGCGGATTCATAGAGTGAGGGCCTGGCACCGGACGCTCTGCCACGTCTGGCTCCTGAGGGGATGGAGGAGCTCAACAGGGTCTATTGTATGGACTCTCTGGAGCAATTTAAGCAGTGCTTCTACCTGTTTGAGGTGAGAACACAGGAGGATACCGGCTCCACACAAAGGCTATAGAATTTAGCGAACATGTTAGGGGTCGCCCAGCCCGCAGCTCTACAAATATCTGTCGGCGAGGCGCCATGGGCCAGCGCCCGGGATGACAGGGTGTCTGCAAGTCCTTAAAAAGTCTTAAATAACGTTTTCCTAATATAAGGCCTTAAAATGTCTTAAATTCAGATTCGATTGATCTTAAATATTTTTGGTCACATTACCTCTAAAATATCTTAAGTCTGACAGACCTAATGACTGTTTACTATCATTGGACAGACCAAAGATTTTTTCTTCCCCGTGTTAAGTTACGTCATCAGAGAGAATTGCAATAAGTTGGCAGAATACAGAATACAAGTTCACGCTGAGGCTCACTCCGTTTGTCTCTTTGTGAGAGACTTCAGAACAAATGAGTGTAACAGCACACATAAACTCAGAAGAAACAAACTGAGTTAAAAATTTAGAATGTTTAGTTTATTCATAACACGATATAAACAACAAAAAAAATGACAAATTATCCACAATACTCAAAACACAAAAAAAAAAAAAAATAAATAATTCAAAACACCTACAGTGCACGCATTACATGAAATCTTGCTCCACTTGGAACAGGGACGCTGCGGAAGTCCACAGTGCACATCACAAGTTGCAATTACACCAATAAGCACAAATCAATAGAATCTTTTTTAAATTTCTTCAGAAGTTGCTCTTTCACCAATAAGCACAAATCAATAGAATATCGACTCGTATGCATCTAGCACAGGGCCATTTTTTAACCATTTTGATGCCTAGGCGAAATCCCTATTGGTGCCCCCCTATTATGTATATATATATATATTACACAAAATGTTCAAACGTGTACCTGATATGCCTGTCTCTGTGTGTGTACCTTCCCCTTTAAATTTCTGACTGCAATGTTGTTCTTAATTTCCTGTCTTTGCACCTCCTCTTCCCTTTCTTCACTGTCTCTGCATGGGAGAGGTGGGTTTCTAATGAGCTCTAATTAATCCAATTACATCTTTTTATTTTAAAGTACTTTTGTATTTAAATCTGTCATTTACATCATATATGGGACATTATTTTTCATGTATATGATTATTTTCGTATTTTCATCAAGTTTGATCACTTTTCTGTCCGATGTGAACTTTAAGCACGTTAATTGCATTGCACTCTACATTCAACTTACAGAAACGAAAGAGGGCGAATTCACACAGTCTAAAAATAATATTGTCTTATCAGCCCTATCAGTGAATAAAATAAAAGTCGAGCTGTCATCTGATGTCCGTCTGGTCATTTCATGAAAAAAAAAACAACAACGCAGACTACACCGGTTACATATATATTATATATATATATATATATATATATATATATATATATATATATATAAAATGTATTTATTTCTTTGTCTTTTCAGACACCAGAAAATTTCAATGTGACCTTGTGGTGCTCTGCATTTAGCCCATCCAAGTGCCCACACACAGCAGTGAGAAGTGAACACACCGTGAACACACACCCGGAGCAGTGGGCAGCTATATATCCAGCACCGGGGGAGCAACTGGGGGTTCAGTGCCTTGCTCAAGGGCACTTCAGCCATGGGTATTGAGGGTGGAAGAGAGCGCTGTTCATTCACTCCCTCCCACCTACAACTTCTACCAGCCCCGAGACTCAAACCTCCAACCTTCGGGTTACAAGTCCAAATCTCTAACCATTAGGCCACAGCTTCCCCATGACACTAATAATGTAAAACATAATGACACTAATTTGTGGAGATTCAGTGCATTGTGAGTTCCACAAGGCTGAACACATTATTTGAAAATTTACTGTTAAGATAAAAATTTTGCAGTTTATTATCTGTAATACCATTGTGTAGCCACTAGATGCCTGTATAACACAAGTAACAATGCCTAATACCTAAGAAATTGTCATCACACATAAATTAAATTCATAACATTAAAATCCTAAAATTCATAAATCATACAATTATCATCAATGACTACTTGTTTTCTTTATCTGTTTTTTGTTTAATTGTTTTGCAATTTTGGCGAATCTGAGCTGTACGCAGGCAGCGTATGCTCTTCTGTGTCAGCCGCGCCACAAGGATATGTTTTCTACATATATTTACAATTTGATTTAAAAGAAAACAGCAGAACCTGTGTCGCAGCTGACACAGAAGAGCTTACACTGTCTGTGTACAGCTCAGATTTGCCAAAATGGTGCTACGCTGAGGTGAGAAGACAAATGTGATTGGTTCAATTGTACATTCCTTTATTTTATGTAAATCTGTTTTTGATTTTATATAAGACTATCCTAAAGTAGCTCCCATGCACTTGCGACAGGAATGCAAAGTCTCTTTCCTTAGGATTTATATGTCGCCAGAATAAGCAAAATCCCTTATTTGACATTTCTTTGGACATTTTAGATGGAGGTTTTTCTATTACAGGTAATCTGTCTAGTTTAGAATTCAATATACAATTAAAATAAGCCAATAAGCAAAATGCCTTCACTTTTATCTGCCACTAGTGCTGCTATTTTATTTTTTATTTTTTTAAAGGGGCAGTCTTCATTTAGAGCATATATATTTACAATTGTTAACGTTATGCCTCCAACTGATCCAACCACCTTAACATATCGGCCATCCTTGTCTTGAAAAGTTTTTCATTGTTATAACACACCGCTTTACTAAACAAATTAGCCACTCCTCTTTTCTTCTTATTTCCAAATGATGCACTATACACTTGATCTACCCATTCTCTTTTTAGTTTTAAATGTTCTATCTCAGATAAGAGTATTTCCTGGAGTAATGCTACAGAACTTTATTTTTTTTAACTGTCCAAAAATGTTCTTCCTTTTTGTTGGATTATTAATTGTTTATATTATAACTAATGAAATTAAAAAATTCTGTATTATCTGAATAGTATTATGATATACATAACTCCTTATTTGTATAAATACCTGTATGGTGACAGAGAGGCTAAAAAAAAAAATTCCCTAATTAACCATGAAATGAACTTGAACTTCCATCTGTCCCATTAGACACAGCTTATGAACACTTTCTGCATCTAATCCGCACTGGTATGAGAGGTGTTGCCTGTCCTCTCCGGGGAAAACATTACAATGCACACAGTGCTATTAAAAGCCCTATTGTACATGCACATAAGAAGTCTAATTGAGTGTTTCACTCATTTTCCATTCAAATTTGGCATACGTCAGAACTGTAACATAAAACTTGTATAAACTTATATGGCAACATAACATATGAAAATGCTTATAATAACATAATTGTGATTACATTTTATGTTGTTTTAGCAAACACCCATACGGAAAGGTAAATATTCACAAATTGTGAAGCAAAGTTAACATATTGCAAATAGTATTTTGAAAATAATTTTTAAAAATACATATGTTTGCGTGTGTGTGGTTACATTATATTCCTGCCTCAAATACGTTTTAATTCAAATGTGTGTTTTGCAGTTCATTTTTGTTTCTAACTAAAAAAACATTTTTTAACAAACATTGTTATAAAACCTTTTTATATGGCAACATAAAATATAGAACAACAAATTCAATCTTCTAAAAACCTAAAAAAAAATAAAAATTCAAAACAAAAAAACAATTTTCTGACAAAAATGTTGATGGGCCGTCGCGTTGACCAAACCGCGACTGCAAAAGAAGGGAAAAAAAAAAAAAAAAAAAAAAAAACCACAGGTACGCATATGTGAAGCACTGTTAATATATTGAAATATATTTGAAAATATATTTAAAAAGACATATGTTGCCGTTTTGTGTGTTACCTTATATTCATGCCTCAAAATAACTTTAACTCAATGTGTTTTTGCAGTGCAGCAATGCATTTTGTTTCTACACTATGTTTACCATTTTAAAGCTATTATTATATTGATACTATAGATATATTATATTATATTTATAAGATCCTATATTCTAATCATATATTAGGCCTGTACTATCAACTTAATAGTTATCAAGTGTCAGGCAAGTTTATAATTTTATGTACTATGTAAACGCTGTGTAATGAGTTTGATGGGCTGCGCGCCGTTGAACATTCGAGGCGAATTTAAAAACTGGAGTGGAGGGCAGAGTTACCATGGAAACGGGGCGGAACTCAGCTGACAAGTAGCAAATCTCTCCGTCTCTCACTGGTGTTTTTACGGCTTTCAGGTAAGTTTAGTCCCTAAAAATTACACAAAATATCATACAACTTTTCCCTGACACTTTCTTAAATGTAATTGACACGCTTCTGTTGAATAATTACTTTACAGAAATGGTTCAGTGTCATGGGAAATAAGTCCGTTAGAAGCATCACAACCGTGAGCTAACAGAGGCTAAAAGCTATAAGGCAAGGTAAGCTAGCTAGCTATAGATTTGAGCTTTTATTTATGAAAGTTTGGGATTTTAATCACAATTATGTGTAGATGAGTTTTTTTATAGCTTTGTAAATGTTTTGCTGGCAATTTGTTATGGATGAATAAAAAAAAGCTAATTAATTTACTGTTCTGTATAATATGGTATCATCCTGTATTTAACCATTTAACGAAGATTATTATGAAAGCTGTATGAACGCAGTTTGTCCCGTATTTAAGGCATATGCCGTATGACCACCCTAGACCATACGAATACCAAACTCTAAACTGAGAATCTATTTTTTCTTTTTTGGGCCCAGTGTTGATTTGTGAGCATAGCCGCTCGAGGGAGGCTTTAAGACTAAGCGGAATCCTCTGTCGGTGTGCTCGCTCCCACTTTCACAGCGAGCGGTATCGTCTCGTGCTAACGGAGTTAGGTGTTTTTAAACGTCCGTGTTTCGACTTCAGCTAAACAGGACTGGGAGAATGCAAACAAGTCGTGATTCCAACATCCAGCCCATGCAAGAAAACGTGCATTTTACCTGAGGAAGACAGAATCAAAGGAAAAGTCGTCTTTCTTTAATGTAGGTAATGTTGTTAAATACCTAGATTAAACAATTTTATATTTAAATAACTTACAGTGTACTCTTAACCTTGAATATCATTCTTAAACAACAAAACGGACCAATGAAGTGTCAAGCACCCCAAAGCAGTCCATTAATTCTAAAGTATATCCCATTAATTGAAAAATAAGCATTTCCATTTGTACTGTAGTAGGCCTACTGTATAGCTATATACACACACGCAAATCAGAGTCAGAAAGAGCTTTATTGTCAAGTGTGTTTGCACATACAAGGAATTTGTTTTAGTGTCAACAACCTTCCAAGAACACAGAGACAACAAAAACACACAGATAATAAAAAAATAAGATGTGAACAGATAAAATAAAAATTTGATAAAATAAAGAAAAAAACTGTAATTTGTGTGAAATAGCCTATCATTGCAATTTAACATAACAGTTTTATATTTTAAATATACTTTAAAATATAATTGATTCCTGTAAAGCCATGCTAATTTTTCAGCATCATTATGATCCTTCAGAAATCATTAAATTATGCTGATTTATTAACAGTGTTGGAAACAGTTATGGCGCTGTAATATTTTTCGGGACCTGTGATATTATTTAAGGATTCTTTGATAAATAAAAAGTATAAATAACAGTATTTATTCAAAATATATTTTTGTGTGTGTGTGTGTGTGTGTGTGTGTGTGTCTGTGTGTGTGTGTGTTAAATATACACTACTGGTCAGGACATTTCTTTTTCTTTTTTTTAAAGAAACTTTTAGAAAACTTTTTATTCAGCAAGGATTACGGGGTGTTAAATGGATAAAAAGTGATACTGTTAGAATATTGTCAAATTTTTGAGTTTCTATTTTGAATAACTTCTGTTGTTTTTCACTTTTTATTTGTTATTTATGGAAACACAGGTTCCAAAAATATTAAGCAGCACAACAGTTGATAATATTATCAACACTGAATAATAACTCAGCATATTAGAATGATGTTCTGAGTAATGAGGCTGAAAATACAGTGCTGCGTCACAGAAGTAAATTAATAAAAATGATATTTAAAAGTATAATAAGAAAGGAAACCAATATTAGAAAATGTAATAATATTTCACACTATTACTATTTTTGTGTATTTTTGATCAACTAAACACAACCAAAACCAAAATAAGAGACTCCATTAAAAAACATTACAAATCTAAACGATATATACCCGTTTATATATATGTATATATATATATATATATATATACACACAATATATTTCACCTATATCATCAAGCATCTTTAAAACCTAAAAACTTAAATTCTCTTTTCTTAAGATTTTTGTATGTTCTGTACATTATTCTTTCTCTTTTTTTTGCATTTCACCTCTGCTGTAGTTTATTTCTAATAAATCTGACATTGTAAAACTACGTATTGTTGGCTCTCTGACACATTGTTTATTTTCCTATATTCTCTCATGCTGATGACCGTGCAGCAGAGTTGGAGTGGACCTCTTGTTGAAGAACTTCTCCAGGCACTATGAACCATCTGACTAGTAGAAAAACCTCAAACATTCAGAAGTTTATCAGATATTAAAAATATATGTCAAATAAAATATAAAATATTTTTTGAGTCCTGTATGTCTTACAAGGCCATCCTGTTTAACACTGCACTGAGGACACTACAACCAGAGAGGTACAACATAATTCAAAATGAGACACAGATGATAATAAAAAAAGTGCTTGAAATGAAAATTAATACTGTGTAGACATTCGAACCGAGTACTGTGACTGTGCCTCACTTCAAAGTGAAACAGTCTGTAATGGTCTTCTGCCATTCCAGATCGATGGTGAAGTGGGAATTATAAGTAAGATTTTCTAAACTTTAAATGTAGTAAAGTGTTTGTTCAAGAAAACTTTGTTGCTTGTGGTGAAACCTCACACAAGCCTGAAGGTGCTTTAAACTTAAAATCTTATTTGCACTCTTGAAAAACTGTTCACCCAAAGACTCAATTTCAGTCCAGCAGAATTTTCTGCACACTTCACCACCAAGATCAAAATGAGCATTGTGAATGTAAAAGCTTCACATTACATTTATAACCACCATTGTTTAATATTTGAATTATATTGAATTATATTATGCCTGATAGTGGACAATACCGGATTTTTTTTGACCAAAAATATTTAGGGTTCAGATCGCGCTATAATACGGGGAGAATAATGCACTTTTTTTTTTAAAAAAAAATGGCATTTATCAGTTTTGCAAATGAACTTTTCACACTTGCCATACTCCAACAGGGTGAACGCACTGACCAAACAAAAACAAAATTGACTGGCAGTGTGAAATGACATAATGCTGTTTGTTAGGTGTGAGATTCATTAACTTGGTTTGCATCTACATCTATTCAGAAGTGCACCAGTGTGAATCATAATTTCCCCCACATTTGCTGTATAGTCCATAAAGTGATATCTATGCCGCGTTTCCACCGAAATTACCTGGGAACAATTGTACCAGGAACTTTTTTTCCCCAGGAACTATTTTATCCCCACCAGACCTGTTGCTTTCAGCGTTTCCACCGCGGTCTAAAGTACCGTGAAGATTAGGCAAATAGTCTGATGACGTAAGCCTGCGCGTGTTTCTCACCCTACAGAGTACGCAAATTTTGGACTTGCATCCTCGGTAGTTCGGTCCTTGCGAGTTCGACTTGGGAGTGTGATCTCCCGTGGACGAAACGATGCAAGTCTGGTAATTCTGCAAACAACAGCGTACTTAACATCAGTTGGCTACTGCAATTTTCCTCACTGTATATTTACAATAAGACGAAATAGGCTATGATATCAAATACCACTGCCTCCTTTCGTTTTCATTTAAACATAATAATAGCCGCAGAAATGTACTTCGGTTCAGGGAAATGTGTATATATACAGCCTACAATACAATGAAATGAAATATTATATCAATTTCCTTTTTATATTTTAATTTTAAAGGGTTAGTTCAGCTAAAAATGTAAATTATGTCATTAATGACTCACCCTCATGTCGTTCCAAACCCGTAAGACCACTGTTCATCTTCGGAACACAGTTTAAGATATTTTAGATTTAGTCCGAGAGCTTTCTGACCCTCCATTAAAAATGTATGTACGGTATACTCTCCACGTCCAGAAAGGTAATAAAAACATCATCAAAGTAGTCCATGTGACATCAGAGGTTAGAATTTATTAAAGCATTGAAAATACATTTTGGTCCAAAAATAACAAAAATGATGACTTTATTCAGGATTGTCTTCTCTTCCGGGTCTGTTGTGAACGCAACTGCTGTGACTGTTGACGTACAACACTCCTGACGTGTTTTCTGGTGCACCCAATAACAAAGATAACACGTCAGCAGCGTCGTACGTCAACTGTCACAGCAGTCTGTCGCACAATTGAATGAAGACCAAAGATTACCTGTTAGATTTTACACAAAACTGATTATATTTTAAGTTTAACCACTAAAGAGACATCAGAGCCAGCGGCACATATCAGAAGGACTAGCCGAGGTGAAAGTGCTCTTGGGCGGATACATGAGCAATGAGCTCCCGCTGATCGCGTGGAGCTGACCATCTCCGAAATCGGCAAAACAGATTTTCAAATAGGCGCTGTCTTTATAAATAAACCCCAGATTTGAGTTTTCAACAACTACATTCTGGCCTGAAATACTTTAAAAACTACATTTCATGACACAATAACAGTCATATTTTGAAAATTATCCGAATAAATGGTGGTTGAAATCACAATGCTACGTGAACTCAACCAATCAGCATGTTTAGCGCTCAAGTCCCGCCCCCGAATGTTCCGGACCTTTGAAAAAGTACTACCTCGCCAGCAGGGACTTTCTGAGGGGCATTTTTCTACCCGGAACTTTATTTAGATCCTGGTTCCTGCTGGTGGAAACACACGAGTACCAGCACAAAGTCCCTAGTTCCTGGGTAAAGTTTTAGTCTTCTTTCAGTGGTTAAGATCCAATATTTTTTTATGACAGACACAAGTTTCGGAGGTATTGTGTAAACGTGATTGACACACAGTGAGGTCGTATTTATTTTTTATGTGTGAAAAATAATCTGTATTTATCATAGTGTGCAGTGACCTTAAAGGTTAAGGGTACAAACACTTGACCAGAATCATGTCAAGTAACAAATGACTAATCCAAATGTTTTTTTATCTTCTTTCTTGTTTTGTTTTGTTGTGCAGATGCTGTCATGAAAAGGCAACTGCTGGACACCTGGGACAGGCCATCAATTCCAAGTTGGCGGAACTGAGGGTTCCAACTGAAGAAAAAGGAGACCTGTTAGAGTTTAGAGTTGTCTAATAGAGAGGGTGAAGGAAGAACATCCCAAACCCTGCCCCTGCTTCCTTCAAGATTTTTTATGGATTTAATAATGGTGTTTCAATGGTGTTCTTTCACACCTCTCTATTAGACAACTCTAAAATATTTTTTTTTTTTTACACAGACTTTAATTAATTAAAAAAAAAAAAACTTCTCTTCAAGAATTACTTTTCAGGTTTTAGCATCATCCTTTAGTATTCATAATAGCAATTTCAGTAAAGTTGCTGATTTGATTTATGTTTTAATTGTGCAGTTTATGTGCACTCTGTTCTTTTGTCAATGTCAATAAAATTCTTATTTTTCTATAGTAGGTGTTATGTCATCTGAATATACTGCTCATTTTTTGCAAGTGAATTTATACTGTCACAGTTTTTAAGTTGCATTGTCTGGAGGATTGTAAATTTTTCACGTCTCCAATTTCTGTTCAGTATTTGAATGTTTAAATTCATATATATATATATATATATTATATATTTATATATATATATATATATATATAATATTACATGTACTAAAATGTAATATGTTAACAAATAGTAGAAATTAATACATAGACATATATTGCAAATTAATATTTTACATAGTCTGATATCTTAATGTATTTACATATATGGGAAATAAAATATGTAAATATTTACAATATAAAATATATTAACATATATATAAATGTAATATATTTACATGTACTGAAATGTAATATGTTAACAAATATTAGAAATTAATATCATAGACATATATTCCAAATGAATATATTTACATAGTCTGATATCTAAATGTATTTACATATATGGGGAAATAAAATATGTAAATATTTCAATAAAAATATATTACATATGTTTAATATATGTAGGAAAATATTAAAAACAGCGGCCAAAAATCAAATATTAAATATGTTTTATAAAATATATGTAAATATATTTTAAAATATATTACAAAAATAATTTTCTTCTATTTAAATTTAAGATATTTCAATATATAAAATATGTATTTATTTTAAATATATTCGATCTATGTGACTTCTGTATGGGAAAAGAAAGGGAAACAAACCTTCCTGAGTTTACTTAGAAAATGTTCAGCCTTACTATGGTCCCATTTTGAGATATGTGACACTTCTTCTTGAATCAGGGCCTTGATGTCATGTGTCGACAGTATTGTCTCTCGTTTTCTCCTCCTGTTTCCTGGCCTTTCTTTTAGCTCTTCTTCCATTATCTCCCTCTCTCCACAATGTACCTCAATTTCCAGTTCTCTCAGCTGCGTTGTTGCATCCTTCAGTGTTGTGAACGTTTTCTCCCCATTGCTAAGTTTCAGTCTTAATTGAGTATATGCATGTAACGATAAAAACTCCATAATCACGGGAAGAAGGAGGCGGCAACTGGCGAACATTCAAATCAAACTTTAATAACCAAATAAATATAAAACAGCGTAATAAAAACCAAACACAAAATAAAACCCCAGGCCTGGTCCTCTTTCGTCCTACACTGTCGTCGCTCCTCTTTCGTATCCTTCCAATCTCTCCGTGGGACTCGAGACCGGTGAGTGGAGCAGGTGTCGCTCATTTCCCAATCACTCCACCGGCCTCGCTTCGTTCCCGCGGCTCTCGGCCCCGCCCCACTCGTCACAATGCATTTTGCCTGTATTACCTTCTTCTTTTTTAGCTGTTTGATGACTTTGTAGACTTTTGCTCTTTTCTTCTGAAGGTCAGGAGAGTAATCTTGGTCAAAGAAAATTCTTCTTTCTTGGAAGTGAATCTGACCCTCCCTGGCTCCAAACTTGTCTGATGACGACGCGTCTTTAACTGCTGCATCCAAAAATCTTGCAATGATCGACCAAGGGGGAACTGCTAGGTCCGCGGTTTTGACGTTAGTGAACGATGTGCCCTCTCAATTTTAATGTCCATTTCTGATGCTAGATTGAGCATGTCATTTCAGTACTTCTTCACAAATCCTGCCATGTTCTTTTCCTTCAATTCCTTCCGGTATCTGGTAGATAATATCTGGTTCTCCTATTATTATGCCTCATTCTGTTTTCAAGTTAATCGTACTTTTGCAGTAAGATTCACATCACGGTGAAGCAGGTTACTTTAGTGCCCTCTGGTGTCACATTGTTGTATCATCTCCACCAAGCTTATTCTCTCTGCTGCCTTTTTCGATTCTCTCCTCGTGTTCAGTTAATTGATCTTTTATGTCTTTGACTGTTTGCTCTACTCTTTCGATGCACATCTTAGTGTGGTTGAGTCCCTCTTGATTTTCTTTATAGAGTCTGGAGAATTCATCTCTTGATCTTGCTGACATCCAGCAGTACATAACAGTACTAGCACTTCGGTGTTAATTGGGTACTCACATTGTTGTAGTTTTTGAAAAGTGATTTCCTTTCAATAAAATATCTCCTTTTGAAGTGGACTTTGAGCTTTGTAACTTTGCAGATCTTTTTTATGCTCAAACAGCAACATTATAGAACAACTAAAGTTGAAAAAGTGAAAAAGCATAATAGGACCCCTTTAAGATAATGCTGTAAATAAGAATCTGAAAAGAAAGATTTAAATATTTAAACATGCGTGAATAAATCCAACCACCCCTATAGATTTAAAGGGTCATACGATGCTGTTAAAAAGATCATTTTGTTTATTTGGTGTAATGAAATGTGTTTATGTGGTTTAAGGTTCAAAAAACACATTATTTTCCACATACTGTACATTATTGTTTCTCCTCTATGCACCGCCTTCTGAAACGCATCGATTGTGAGGTGTGCTCAGATTGGCCAGCTATCCAGTGCATTGTGATTGGCCGAATACCTCAAACGTGTGATGGAAATGTTACATCCCTTAACATAACCTGTCCGGCCAGAGCGACGAGACATAAACTTAAAACCCATTATTAACGTGATATAAACATGATTTCTAGTCGTGTCCTCTTTTAGAAGGCCAAACAAAGTGGTTTCGCTTTCTCAATGAAACAGCGCCACATACACGGCCATGAGTGAGCAGAGGCCGGAGGCCTAGAGTGAGCAGTTTTAAATTATTAAAAACAAAAAACCTCAGGCTGGTCCCCACAATGTCAAAAAATGTCAGATTTTTCATGCTTGTTCTATGAATTATAAACAGTTAAGCACTGTTCCACAGTTTCATGTGCAATAAGACACTTACAGTTTACAGGTGAAAGAAAATTAATGTCACCATTAATGTCACATTAAAATAATAAATATTTTGAGATAGGGTGGCAAAGAGTTTCAGACTTTCTAATTAGTTTTTTAAAGTACTTAAAGCTTTGAAACAAAGGATGGCTTACTTTTTTTTTCTTAACCACTTGCATGTATGAATATTATGATATTTACCCAAAAATAAAACAACACTGACAACATCCAAAAAAAAAAAAAAAGAAAAGAAAAAGTGATTTTAAATCACACTTTAAATCACAGAAGATACCTTGCAAAACAAACGGGGGAATTGTTACCATTTGTACTGATAACCGACTATGAATATCAAACCAGAATTTAGAAGTAACCTCTCAGTAAAAGAATAGGTGATCAAATGTTTCAGGAACAGAATAACAAAAACCACATGGGTCCACTTAAAAATGAAATCTTTTCTGTATAAAATCACTAACAGGGTAAACCCTAAACATAATTCTGTAATATGTCACCCTAACCTTTGCAGCAAGTGTAAGATAAAAGGTAAAAGCTTTATCTCTTACTGAGGGTTCAACATCTCTCAGAAAATAGCACTGATAATCTCCTGTGATAATAGCTATGTTTAAATTCTTTATAAATAAGTTTGTTAATTCACACTTATTAAAGACGAGATCTATATTAGCCTACATATTTTTAAAGAAGGAAGAGAAACAACAGGCATAGACCCCTGGGGGGGTCTTGGACCTCCCATAACACCACCAAAAATATTTGCCTACTTTGTGCTTTGTTACTACAAAGTGCCTACCTTCAATTTTATGATAAAATATATAGAATAAAAGTGTACACTCTTTCATTTGTAGTGAGATAATTCACCAGGATGAATCAATGACATTTTCCTCTTTAATATTTGCTGCATTTAATACAAACAACTTAATAACAATTTAATACAAACACATCAGTCTCATGAAATTGATCAGAGTTTTAAAAAACATGCCACTAATGCTGCTGTAATTTATTTGTAAATGCAGACACAATTTTGGCACAGCGGGACCACAGGAAACAGATGATTCTTCTGCACAATCTGACTTTGCTGCATCCTGGAATTGAACTGCTGGTTTCGTCTGGTCAGAGGAGAACTGGCCCCCCGACTGAGCCTGGTTTCTCCCAAGGTTTTTTTCTCCATTCTTTCACTGATGGAGTTTTGATTCCTTGCCGCTGTCGCCTCTGGCTTGCTTAGTTGGGAACACTTCATTTACAGCGATATTGTTGACTTGATTGCAAATTATTGCACATATACTATTTAAACTGAACTGAGCTGCATGATGACATCACTGAATTCAATGATGAACTGCCTTTAACTGTCATTTTGCATTATTGACACACTGTTTTCCTAATTAATGTTGTTCAGTTGCTTTGACACAATCTTTTTTGTTTAAAGCGCTATATAAATAAATTACTTGACTTGACTTGACAGCGGCCAAAAAACAAACAACAACAGAAATTTTAATTTAAAGCATTTTATAGATATGTTTATCATCTATGAGGCAAGTGTTCACTGAGTTTTGGTTAATTTTTGTGAAGCCCTCCTGCTCAAGTCAGAGACACAAAATGCGCATCCTGTTTGGTGTCCGGGGTTTTTTTTTTTTTTTTTTTTTCAAAAGTTTTTTTTTTTTAACTTTTTGTTGATATCGTGAGTGCACACAAAAAAAGTTGACCCTTTGCAGTTCTGTATATGTATACTCTTATCTTTATGAGCAAAAAAGACGTATTCTTAAGAGCACTGTTATTAAGAAGAAGAAGAAGAAGAAGAAAAAAAAAAGAGAGCGAGAGAGATCACACCTTCCACTCCATGCACAAAAAATCACTACTGCATCCACTCTCAGCACAAATGATCAGATATGCACCTAAAAGCGTACATTTATCTAGGGAAATTTTTTTAATTAATATGGTGAAAAGCATGAAGTGTTTTTTTTAATCCATAAATGTAATTTTAGGCAAGTCGTGTTGATTTGAGAAGAAGGCTGAATTGATCAAACCGCTGGCCACTTGCTGCTTGGTCGTTCCTATAAAAAAACTAAAACTTGAATTTAACAAACATAGAATGTTCCAAACATATTTCTAAATTAACTTAATAAAGAAACAAAAAGAAATATGACCACTTTGCCATTAAAAAAACAAAACTGAAATATTGTAATGGCTGCAACATCAGCTGTGTATGGGGAAGAGAGAGAAAAAGACAGGGGATCCAGTCAGACTCGGGACTAGAATTCTGATAAGCTGTCGGAAGGTCCGGCGCGTGCAGGGCTCTATTCATTCCCTCGTTTCAACTAAAAGTTCCCCTGGGCAAGGCAGGCCCTTAAACTGCCCGGGCCCATATGCACCTGCATGCCCTTGCTTATTGTTGCTATATTTCGCAAATAAAAAATATCTTGTTCCAAACAGATCCATGGTGCTGATTTTGCATCTCTGAGCAACATGACAGTGTTTCGCTCCTGAATTAATCAACCGTTTAAGTGATCAATGACTAACTTATTAATAGTAACTTGCTGCCACCTACTGGTGGTTTTAATTTAACATTTAAAGTACCTTTTCATTTTTTTTTCTTTATAATTTCAAATATCAGTAGGCTATTCAACGTTTTAGGATTAAAATATCAAAACATTATTTCTGCATTTGTAACTGCTGGTAAAAGGATTCATGTCCTGCATTAAACAGTGTGTAAATACATCTAAATGCATCTTCAGATGAAGCTTGTTTCCTCTGAATTGCAAAGATAAATTCTGTTTATAATGATTTTATTGGTTTGGTTACAGCCCCGAATGTCTTATTATTCTAATTTACCTTATTGATTACAAATAAGAATTTGACGCAAAATATAATGCACACTACTAGAAAGAAAGATAAAAATGCCCATAAAGGGTAAAAATCACTTTTGTTGGAAAATATTTCTATCACTGCTGTGAACTTACTATGCAGAATATGAAGAATATAAATAATTTTAGGAGTCAGATTCTCCACGGCAGTTCTGCAGCGCAACACACAAATATAGTCTGATTATGGTTATGGCTAAAAATCCCAGAAAATATTGAGATGTAATTTTGTCTCTGTTGCACACCCTTACATATTTAATTCTTCTTTGCTTGTTTGGTACACATAATTCACTGATCATGAAGCTTAAAATAAGCTTATCTTAGATATAGGTTTTCTCAACGATAACGATTGAGGACACACAAAAAAAGGTGAATCATTTATACGAGGTTATTTATTTATTTATTTATTTGAGGGGGCGTGGTCTGGTTAATATTGTGAAATATCATTACAATTTAAAATAATGGTTTTCTATTTTAATATATTTTATATTTATTTCTGAGATGAAAAGCTGAATTCTCAGCATCATTATGCCAGTCTTCTTTGACACATGATCCTTCAATGTATTGTCGTTGGAAACAGCTGTGCTGCTTAATATTTTTCTGTGATATTTTTACAGGATTGATTGATGAATCCTGGCAGATTATTATTCCAAATATAGAAATCTTATCAATTTAATATTAATGCTGAATAAAAGTTTTAATTTTCTTAAAAAAAGAAAGGGACAAATAAATGAATAATAAAATAATATTAGAATCCTAATATTATATTTTAAATGTAAAATATAACAAAGAAGAGAGACGCTTGAAAAACTGAACATTAATCAGACATAATGTATTTTTCTATGTATTTTATTATTATTTTACAGCTCAACACAGTGAAACAGAAAGAATGAGCAGAAATGATCCATGAATATGTTCTTACTGCTTCTGATATTTCTATTAACTTTATTTCTGGAGAAGAAAAAATATTTGCTGTAATAGTCAATACCAATTAAACTAGGATCATTTCAGGAAAACAAAAGAAACCAGTTTGACTCTGTGCTGAAGCTCTGTTTAGAGCAGGAGGGCTTTCCAGAAAGCAGCGTTATGTCTCTGAATCATGTTTCAGGGTTACTTTCCTTCAGATAAACATCTCTAATCTTCAGATGATTTCAGCAGAAGAAAGCACAGGTTATGTGTGAATTCATTATAAATCATTATTATGGTATAAAGCTATTCAGTCGTAAAGTCGTAATTTTTGTTATTTTTGGAGCAAAATGTATATTCGATGCTTCAACAAATTCTAACTGATCCTCTGATGTCACATGGACTACTTTGATGATCTTTTTATTACCTTTCTGGACGTGGACAGTATACCGTACATACATTTTCAATGGAGGATCAGAAAGCTCTTGGACTAAATCTAAAATATCTTAAACTGTGTTCCGAAGATGAACAGAGGTCTTATGGGTTTGGAACGACATGAGGGTGAGTCATTAATGACATAATTTTCATTTTTTGGTGAACTAATGCTTTAAGAGCGCATGGCAAATATTGTTTGAGAATCACATACACACTGATGATAAAATGAGAAACAGTATCAGAATCTGCAGCTTTCTGTGATTCACTGACAAAGACACACTTGATCATCTGTTTGAATACCACATGAAGACCTTTAAATAAAACCATCAAAACAACTTCAGCACAGCAATAAAGAAGCACAAAGTGACCAATGACACATCATAAGATGACACGCATACATGAAAACAATTAGAGAAAGATGAAACACTCACCTCAGTGTTTGTATAGTCTTTGTCTTCCTCTGAAGTGTTGTGTTGAACAGCAGCTCTGAAATTTATTTTACTTCTACCAGGAAGAGACGTGAGAATGAGAAGAATGACAGTCATCTAAACTCTGATCTGCTGTTATTCAGTCCGTTCAGACGAAAGGTTGATTGTAAGGAAACACTGCTCAACTCAGAAGATGCTTTACAAGTTTGTGAACATACTTTAAATGTTGTTTGAACTATGAAAGTGTCAATTGTCAATCCAAGATATGTGACTACATATATATATATATATATATATTAGTGGTGGGCATAGATAAATTTTTTTAATCTAGATTAATCTCACTGTAATCTTGGAATTAATCTAGATTAATCTAGATTAAAATGGCTCATTTGAATTCTGCCGAAGGCATTCAAATTATGTTCAATAAGATGTGTTTATTAGTACTGATAGAGCTGTGCTGCACTCAAACATAGTAGTTTGACGACGACTCTTCCCCTGCGCTACATTGCTTGGCCCGGCATCTTCCAGATTAGCTGAGGGATGCTTTGCGTTTAGGTGTTACTTGAGACTGGAAGAACTCCTACAGTAAACTAATTCCGCATTGCACAAGTTGCAAACAACCTTACGCCTGTTTCACACATACTCCGTCTGCAGTGCGTATGCGTTGCATTTTTTTATTTTTATTTTTTTTTACGCACCCATATTAACGGATTCCAGGGTTCACGCGGTTGTGGTCCGTCAGTGCGTTCCAGGAGCGGTGCGTCTGCAGCAGTGCAGCAATCGTTTACGTACCGAGTCTATTTTTGCTGTGCTGCATGCACTGAATTAAAATGACAGCGCATTGTTCGCGGTAAAAATTAACATGGATTAACACGGAAATGCAGTAATTTCACAATAAATGAACACTAAATAAAGGCTTTTGTGTTATACATGCAACACATGGGTTTTTGGCTAGGTTTAAAACAAGAAAAAGAGCACCTTTAGATAAACGAGGCAACATGCACTTTTATGGAAGCAGAAAAACAAAGTTCATTAAGAACAGTATGATTGCTTGTAATAAAGATTTAAATGCAAAAGGCACGAGAGTCGACTGTTTCTGTCAGTGGTGCTTTAATTTTAAATATTTGCGATATCCCAACAAACAAGAAAAGTAGGCTAATTGTTGTGTTTAAATGTTTTGCCGCTTGCTTGAGCAGCTTATTATACAAACCTAGAAGTCAAATGCATGAATAATATGTTGTTTATATTTATTAAGTTTAAAGTAATGTCTATGATTATGTAAGACTGTTACTGTTCTGTGATAAGAGTCAATTTTTTTTTTTTTAACATGGTTTGAAATATAGAATAATTAACAAATGTTGTGTTTGTGGACTAAACAGCTGCAGATCAGTAGAGGACTGCAAACGCATCCTGTGTGAAAGCACCATGAGTCTGTGCTGCTTCTGCACCACATAATTAACGAACACGGACTGCATACGCACTGCAGACGGAGTATGTGTGAAACAGGCGTGAGTCTTTTGAGTTTTTTTTGGGAAGCTTGGTAATTTCACAGTAGGCATACAGTACACACAGGTTCGAAGACCTGTTCTCGCCCCCTACAGTGCAACTCGTCTAGGCATACATCCGCGCTAAACTATCACGGTGAAAGTCATCATAGCTTGCGTAGTATAGACCCAGCTCCCAACCCAACTTTGAGAATAGATTAACAGCGATATTTTTTTTATCGCCCGATAAGAGTCTCACGTTAACGCAGCACGTTAACGCCGATAACGGCCCACCACTAGTATATATATATATACACACACACACACACACATATATATATATATATATATATACATATACATATATATAAATATATATGTATATATACACACACAAACACACACACACACACACACACACACACACACATACCCATTTGTCGGGCTAGTGGGACAATTTTTGTTATTTTGGGCAAATTCGACTACGCATAGGGCTGTGGGGACACCGGGTTCCAGTGGTGCTAGAGCTACAAAAAACATATCAAAAATCATGAAAAAAATCAGTGAACCTATACACGGCTTAAAATTAAAAGATTTTCTTTGCACAACTGAGATATAAAAAAAGGCTCTTTTTCAGACTTTCTGGTGGTTTGTAAAGACTTTTCTGTAACACGGTCTATAAGGACAGTGTGGTGTACAAGGTCAGTGATGTCATCATACACATACACCGAGTATAACCTGCTCTGAAAGGACACGTGGTGTGTAAGGCCAGTTCATCATACACATACACAGAGTATAACCTGCTCTGAAAGGACACGTGGTGTGTAAGGCCAGTTCATCATACACATACACCGAGTATAACCTGCTCTGAAAGTAACTTTGGTCTCATAATCCATGTGTCCTGAGGCACACCATTATAATAATATGAAATATATAAAGAGGTCATTTTTGTTTTCTCTGTTGACCTCTGTTGTGCATTAGAATTTGGCACACAAGTTGTAAATAACTCATCACATCGGGACATACTTATAAATGTACATAAGGAGGACAATCACTCCATTCTGCACTTCTTCCTCTAGAAAACATCAGCACCTCCAATCAAATTCTGTCAAGCTACAAAAGTTTACAGAGAACACCACAGCTCTTATCTAATGGGATCCACTAACAGGTGGGACAAGTGTCATTAAAACAACTAGGAGCATAACACAAAAACAGTGCTTGCATTCACTAGGACAAACTCAACCCCACCAGCACATGGAGTTTTTCCATGTCCTGCAATCATGTTTCACAATCACACTGCAATCTGCGTGTCCAGGGTCTGCCATTGCCCATTGCACCGGATCATACATGACCTGAGAATAGAGCCTTTGCAGAGTAACTCTATTGTTCCAATTGATTGAACATTACCACTGGTCAAAATGTTTAACAATAAAAGCATTACAGAGAAATAAGTTTAATCACTTCTCTCACTTTCTGATCAAACACGATACATTTTACTGGTCCATAGCCCATAAAATCTACCTTTAGAAGTGACCTGGACTTTTAACATCAACAACATGCATAAAGGAATCTCATTTCTCCAAATATAACTAACTACACTTGCTCCTTACCAACCCACTCTTCAAAAACATGTTTATCTACTTTGGGATATTGTCACAAATTACATAAAGTGAGGGTATATGTTAAAACCTATTTAAAAAGGATCTCTATCAGAGTTAATCGGCTTTACTAGCAATTTTAATAGTAAGGGTTCATAGAATGCAACAAGAACATAAAAAGCAGCAACATATAAAGGAGAACGAAGCCTAAATAGCCTAATAAGTAACTTGAAGGCCTCCATGCTTTAATGTCTTGATTGACATTGTCAAAGTTTTAAAAGAAAATGCACTCACCCACTCCCCTTCAACCCAGTCCTGTTTGTAGAGCGTAGGTTTATAGTCTCAATACAATGAAACAAACCTCAGTTCTCTCAGACAACCCAATCACATTATAATAATTCTGTCAGGACCACTATCGTCAAAGATGACTGATTGACTATTAGCATATAGTTTGGATTGGCGGTATGGTTCTGTTGTGGGCAAGAACTCCCTGTGCATCTATGCAACCTAGCATGGATATGAGCAGGGAGAACAGCAATAACCCCTCTAAGGGTAAACAGAACAGAACCAACATCATGGATTGCACATATCATTAATGTTGGTATTAAATGTACAAAATAATTCAGGAATTTAGTCTGATTCAAGGGGAATTAGAATACCAAATCCTGACTGTACAAGAGGAGGAGCTGGGGATGGAGGAGGGTAAATGAGCTCTGGAGAACATGATAGCAGCTGATAATACTGAGGAGCTATATATATATATATATATATATATGTGTGTGTGTATGCTTTGATAAGCATCGTATTCCTATAGGTAGACGTGATCAGCTGACAGTCAGCTGATGCAAGCATGACTAACGTTACCTGCCAGAACTGGATCTATATGCTTGATTTATGCTTGCTCTTTTGTTGTTTTGTGGAGATTGCGAATAGGATCGCAACTTGCTGAGGTCTCACCAAGTATATTTAGCTCATTAGTTGATTTCATTATGTTTAACTACTAAACTTAACTCATCTGCATTTAAGCTAAAAATGTTGAAAATAATAATTTGGTTTGTCATTGTTAACACACAACATAACATTTGTTGAATCAATGAACTATATTTGATTTAGTCACCTCAAGAATCAATTCCTTAACAAAAGGGCAGGATTGTAAAAATTATTAAAGGAAAATACGTGAATCCTGACATTAAAGGGCCCAGGCTAACCACATCGCAAAACAAACAAAACAAAACACTGCCTGTGAGCAAAATAAATGAAGTTACCTAAACCATTTCTGAACACAGGACACCAACTTTTAAAACATGCCTAGAAAGGTAAAGGCTCAGGCTGTCCAAAAGTGCATTTAGTGTTTAGCATTTGAATGCCTTTTAAAGGCCAAGCCTCTGTTGCATACAAAATCTCTAATGTTTTCAATGGATCTTGTCTCCAAGATAGGTTGTTCCTTTTCCTTGCACATCAGGCACTGCTCACTGGTGACAGTGACACAGTTTTCAATAAAAGGCCTCATATGTTTCATCACAGCTTGTACCTCCTCCACAGACCATGGTCTCTTCACACACCACCTTGATGAAACACAGAAACCTGAACAATTTAAAAAAAAATTAGAAGAATAAAAAAGATAAAAGATCCTGCAAGGTGTACTTGCAGGTAGGGATTTTGCGGTTCAAATTGCCAAACAAGCTGGAACTTGTGTAGACAAAATGTGTGTGATAATAAATTGACTTTAGATCTGCTAAAAATCAAGTTTGATTGTTTTCATTAACATGACATTTCATTACACTACTTGTTAAAAACAAAATACATCCAGCTTCTTTATATGCTTTATACAGTGGGCATGGAAAGTATTCAGACCCCCTTAAATTTTTCACTCTTTGTTATATTGCAGTCATTTGCTAAAATCAGTTAAGTTCATTTTTTCCTCATTAATGTACACACAGCACCCCATATTGACAGAAAAACACAGAATTGCTGACATTTTTGCAGATTTATTAAAAAAGAAAAACTGAAATATCACATGGTCCTAAGTATTCAGACCCTTTGCTGTGACACTCATATATTTAACTCAGGTGCTGTCCATTTCTTCTGACCATCCTTGATATGGTTCTACACCTTCATTTGAGTCCAGCTGTGTTTGATTATACTGATTGGACTTCATTAGGAAAGCCACACACCTGTCTATATAAGACCTTACAGCTCACAGTGCATGTCAGAGCAAATGAGAATCATGAGGTCAAAGGAACTGCCTGAAGAGCTCAGAGACAGAATTGTGGCAAGGCACAGATCTGGCCCAGGTTACAAAAAAAAATCTGCTGCACTTAAGATTACTAAAAGCACAGTGGCCTCCATAATCCTTGAATGGAAGACGTTTGGGATGACCAGAACCCTTCCTAGAGCTGGCCATCCGGCCAAACTGAGCTATCGGGGAGAAGAGCCTTGGTGAGAGAGGTAAAGAAGAACCCAAAGATCACTGTGGCTGAGCTCCAGAGATGCAGTCGCTAGATTGGAGAAAGTTGTAGAAAGTCAACCATCACTGCAGCCCTCCACCAGTCGGGGCTTTATGGCAGAATGGCCCGACGGAAGCCTCTCCTCAGTGCAAGACACATGAAAGCCTGCATGGAGTTTTGCTAAAAAACAGAGAAATAAGATTCTCTGGTCTGATGAGACCAAGATAGAACTTTTTGGCCTTAATTCTAAGCGGTATGTGTGGAGAAAACCAGGCACTGCTCATCACCTGTCCAATACAGTCCCAACAGTGAAGCATGGTGGTGGCAGCATCATGCTGTGGGGGTGTTTTTTTTTCAGCTGCAGGGACAGGACAACTGGTTGCAATCAAGGGAAAGATGAATGCGGCCAAGTACAGGGATATCCTGGACGAAAACCTTCTCCAGAGTGCTCAGGACCTCAGACTGGGCCGAAGGTTCACCTTCCAACAAGACAATGACCCTAAGCACACAGCTAAAATAATGAAGGAGTGGCTTCATAACAACTCCGTGACTGTTCTTGAATGGCCCAGCCAGAGCACCGACTTAAACCCAATTGAGCATCTCGGGAGAGACCTGAAAATGGCTGTCCACCAACATTTACCATCCAACCTGACAGAACTGGAGAGGATCTGCAAGGAGGAAATGGCAGAGGATCCCCAAATCCAGGTGTGAAAAACTTGTTGCATCTTTCCCAAAAAGACTCATGGCTTTATTAGATCAAAAGGGTGCTTCTACTAAATACTAAGCAAAGGGTCTGAATACTTAGGACCATGTGATATTTCAGTTTTTCTTTTTTAATAAATGTGCAAAAATATCAACAGTTGTGTTTTTCTGTCAATATGGGGTGCTGTGTGTACATTAATAAGGAAAAAAATGAACTTAAATGAATTTAGCAAATGGCTGCAATATAACAAAGAGTGAAAAATTTAAGGGGGTCTGAATACTTTCCGTACCCACTGTATGTCTAACCAAACATAATGTAAGTGTTGACTGCACATTAGCAAGTATGCCTAGTGATGGATATGGCACCTCATTTAAATAATACCTTGAGTAACCGAGTCTGGGAGATGAGGTGAACCAGAAGTTACACAGGCAGCGTTCCCCTGGTCATCTAAAAAAAAATATTGCACAGTATAAATGTATGGGCTTAAAGAGCCTGTCTGCCTACCAATCAAACCACCATGGGCATGGAGGGGATACATGTAAAACTGCAGACAGCCAATTCTATTATAATAACTATACTCATGGCAAAGTTGTTGAACCGGATGAAGTCAGGAGAACGTGAATATGTGCAACAATAGATTGAGTGATAATTTTACTAGGAAATGATGTAGATTTTAAACAGGCCAAGTCTTCCCTGTTGTTTTAAAATGATCATGCAAACTACTGAACATCAAAATACTAGCCACAAAGCATATGCGTCACAATTAGGGATGGAACGATTACCGGTTTCACGATAAACCACGGTAAAATGTACTGAAGGTTAGTAATATCGTTTAAAATTTAATTATCATTAAAACAGTTTGATTATCATGATTTTGAAAACTTGCAGTAAATCCTACCCAGCCAGTATCAGTCTGATACAGACGCAGTGTGCAACGTTGTTTTTTGAATGAGAAGAAATGTCTAAAAGTACCAAATCTGAGGTTTGGTCATATTTTGGCTTTTACAAAAGTCCTGAGGGAAACTTAGAGTATGATCACCCTGTCTGCAGAACATGCAAGAAGAAAGTCGCTGCTATGGGGCAAACACTTCAAATCTGCAAACGCAAGGCAAGTGGACTTTGACCTCAATACTAAAACTACATCTGGGAAATAATAACGTGAAGCTTCCACGAAGAAAAGTTCGCAGCAAGTGGCTTTAAGCCAAAGACGAACTAACAAGTTCAGACAAGACTAGGGTGACATTTAAGGGATGATAATGTATATTCATTGTGCACTTATTACACAGATTTTCTTTACCACATAAATAATTATGAGAACATATTGAATTGAGATTAATGTTTTAAATCTAACCTGCTTATAAATCCATTTTGTACAGCGTACAAAACAATCATCCAGACAAGATGATCACAACAAGTTATAGTAATAATTATAGTAGTAGTAATAGTAAAGTCTGAATTCATTTTCAGCACAATAAAAAACAGAGATGCAAGTGGCATTAATGAAACGAGAGAGCATATCCGTTGTGATACGTGGATGTGTGCTGTTATAATGCATTATTGCGCATTTCACTGGATATTCAACAATGTTTTTATCTGCCTGCACTGACACCATTGGTATGCGAACAGAACTGTGCTGGACAATGACATCACTGTTTTTATTTTTACAGTGCTGATGTATACACTCACCTAAAGGATTATTAGGGACACCATACTAATACTGTGTTTGACCCACTTTCACCTTCAGAACTGCCTTAAATCTACGTGGCATTGATTCAACAAGGTGCTGAAAGCATTCTTTAGAAATGTTGGCCCATATTGATAGGATAGCATCTTGCAGTTGATGGAGATTTGTGGGATGCACATCCAGGGTACGAAGCTCCCGTTCCACCACATCCCAAAGATGCTCTATTGGGTTGAGATCTGGGGCCTCATTTATAAAGCGTGCGTACGCACAAAACGGGGCTGGAAACGTACGTACGCCAGTTCCCACGCAAAGGTTGTGATCTATAAAAAACAAACTTGACGGGAGAATGTGCGCACCTTTAAGCAAACTTTGAGCCGTGCGTACGCACATTCTGGAGACAAAGGGAATTGGCGACACCGATGGTGAGGTCGTGAACTGAAGTTAGATTGTAGAAAATAAATGTGAGAAGAACGATTATAAGAATGAATGACATTTAATTTTCACTCCATTTCATACGTTATATCCACATTATCATGAAGATTAAATCCAACAGTGTTATTTGTGCCGATTGTTTTAGGCTATATACATCTAGTAAAATCCAAACGTAATTCAAAATGTATTAAAAGTAAAATAAAATAATAATCAGCGCTGCCTTACAGTCACATTGTCCACAACGGGAGCACAGGAGGACATGGCGCGATACATGTGATAGCCTACAGAATAGCATGAAATACCCTTTTATTAGAGAACTGCAGAACACAGTGTAAAAAGGAAATATTTTCCTTAATGTACATAGCCTATATCATAAAATGTCAAAGTCTGCAAATACAGTCATGAAGCACAATCGCTACTCATCATCGGTCCTAACTATTACGGTGTTCATTACAAAACCGTCAAGAAGCATGTGTTCACTATAACATTTTCGTCTTAAATTTTCGCCCACAAAATTAATTAAGTGATTTTGTCAAGGTGTTAACGATCAGTCTATTTGCTAGAAACATATAAATTCTCCGGTGACCCGGGTATGTAATGCTTCATGATGGCACTCCTGGCACTGTTGGAGGATTACGCTAATGGCAGAATAAGGAGAGAACGAGTTTTCAGGGACCATGATGATTTCCTGGCCCATGATGATGACTGGCTAATAAGCCGATTTAGATTCCCTAGAGCTGTGCTCTTGGATCTATGTGCTGAATTGGGTCCAGTATTAGAGAGGGCAACACGCCGGAACCATGCCATCCCAGTCCAAATACAAGTCCTCACCACTCTGGGGTTCTTGGCAACCGGCTGTTTCCAGCGGGAATTGGCAGACAGGTAAATTAATAATATAAAAAAACTATAAGTAATCCTCAAATTTGTCTCTAAGACCTTTTTGTATATGAAATAATTCTATTGGAATCTATCATCTCACCCTATAGGTCTGGTATATCACAGCCGTCCCTGAGTGCCATAATATCTGTCGTTTTAAATGGTATACTTAATATGGTTAGTCGATACATCAGGGTCCCCCTACACTGTGCGAGAACAGGCCGAAATTAAAACGCAATTTGCAGCAATGTCTGGTTTCCCAAATGTAATCGGCGCAATTGACTGCACTCATGTTGCTATAAGGGCACCATCTGAAAATGAATTTGCTTATGTTAATAGAAAGCATGTGCATTCTATTAATGTGCAAATCATATGTGACTCCAACATGACCCTCACAAACATTGTGGCACGCTGGCCTGGTTCAACACATGATTCCTTTATCTTGACACATAGCAGTGTAGGGAACAGACTAAATGCAGGCGCAGTACGTGATGGCTGGCTTCTTGGTGAGTTTAACAATATTAAAAAGTAGAAACCGTAACAATTGTTTTTAATATAATTATAACCTGCAGGCGACACAGTGGCTACCCCCTGAGACGCTGGCTCCTCACCCCATTTTTAAACCCGCAGAGCGCAGAGGAAACTCATTATAACGAGGTCCACTCTCGTGCCCGCGCAGTTGTGGAGCGTGCCATCGGCATCCTGAAATGCAGATGGCGTGCTCTGGATGCCTCGGGTGGCAGACTTTTATACCATCCAGCAAAAGTGTGCAAGATTGTCAGGGCGTGTGGTGTTTTGCACAATATAGCACTGAGAAAAACGGTATTCCTCTCCCTCCTGATCTCCCTCTACCCCAGCATTACGACCCCGAGCCACAGCCCCCTGGCCGACAAGAGGGATATCAACGAGGTGCAAGAATCCGTGAGGATGTCATGCGGCGTTTGTAAAGAAAGACAAAACTCAAGGTTCATGTCTTAACTGCATCTTTTAATGATTGTGCAATTTCTTGCATCACTTCTCTCATCTGCCGTAGCTCATCTGCAACCCCGTTGACATCGTTTATTGTCTCTCGCTGTAACTGCAGGACTGCGTCAGTGAGTACCCGACCACTTTTGGACGTGCCAGACGCAGAAGGGGCACTGCTTTGAGCCGGACGCTGTGCATCTGCATCTGAGAACCCCTCACCCTGAACCTCCTGTTCATTTACAGCTTCAGACTCCGGAAGGACTGGAGGACAAACAATTGGCAACATTTATCCATTTATCACCCCACACACTCAAATGTACAGCGTTAATGATTAAAAATCGGTTTAACCTTGCTCCTCTGTGGTTTCAGTCACGTCAGTGTCTCCCTCCTTTTCCGACACAATACCACACACGCTGACCTCCCCAATTATAGCCGCGATTTTGCTGTCCACTGATGTGAGATCAGCTGTACATGGGCCCCCCACCAGTTGCAGCCACGCTCTGGCGGTGGGAGGACAGTTTTCTCTTTGCCTCCACCTTGAATGAATGAGAATCTTTATTTCACATATTTTGCATACTGTAATCACATGTAAATAAAACTTTTTGAAAATCAATATTGCTATTTATATAGGTATATAGCCTAATAAAACACAAATGTAATATGTTGGTAAAAAAAAAATTTGTATACCTTCAGGTCGGACCATTTTTTCTTTAATTCTGCAACTGTCCGTTCTGTCCCACTGACACAATTGACGGCAGAAGCAATACTTTGCCACTCGCACTGCTTCTTTTTATTAGTGACCCCACTGCTGTGGCCACCAAATAACACAGTTTTCCGAGCCTCCACCTCCCCTACAAGTGTTTCAATCTCAGTATCTGAGAAATTACGTTTTTTTTCCTCTTTTCTCACCTGTCGCCATTATTAAAATTAGGCTAACAGAAATGCACGTTTTCACTTTCTTGGATTAATTAATTGGCGGGTCGCATGCCAGTTTTCCAGGTATATATGGGATTCCACTCTCATTTACATGCTGATCAGCAATCATGAGGTGATTTGCATTGACTATTTATGGTTAAAAATGGGCGTGTACAGGGCGGGATATGAGGCTGGTTCACGTACGCACATCTGCGGGTGATCTGTGATTTATAAAGGGAACATTGCTTACAGGTGTGCGTACGCACGGTTTTATAAATCGGAATATTTTTTTGGCGTACGCCATTTTTGGCTTTTGGGCGCACGTAAACTTTTAGTAAAGATCCTACGCATAGTTTTATAAATGAGACCCCTGGTGACTGTGGGGGCCATTTTAGTACAGTGAACTCATTGTCATGTTCAAGAAGCCAATTTGAAATGATTCAAGCTTTGTGACATGGTGCATTATCCCTGCTGGAAGTAGCCATCAGAGGATGGGTACATGATGGTCATAAAGGGATGGACATGTTCAGAAACAATGCTCAGGTAGGCCATGGCATTTAAACGATGCCCAATTGGCACTAAGGGGCCTAAAGCGTGCCAAGACAACATCCCCCACACCATTACACCACCACCACCAGCCTGCACAGTGGTAACAAGGCATGATGGATCCATGTTCTCATTCTGTTTACGCCAAATTCTGAGTCTACCATCTGAATGTCTCAACAGAAATCAAGACTCATCAGACCAGGCAACATTTTTCCAGTCTTCAACTGTCCAATTTTGGTGAGCTCGTGCAAATTGTAGCCTCTTTTCCCTATTTGTAGTGGAAATGAGTGGTACCCGGTGGAGGCTTCTGCTGTTGTAGCCCATCCGCCTCAAGGTTGTGCGTGTTATGGCTTCACAAATGCTTTGCTGCATACCTCGGTTGTAACAAGTGGTTATTTCAGTCAAAGTTGCTCTTCTATCAGCTTGAATCAGTTGGCCCATTCTCCCCTGACCTCTAGCATCAACAAGGCATTTTCACCCACAGGACTGCCGCATACTGGATGTTTATCCCTTTTCACACCATTCTTTGTAAACCCTAGAAATGGTTGTGCGTGAAAATCCCAGGAACTGAGCAGATTGTGAAATACTCAGACCTGCCCGTCTGGCACCAACAACCATGCCACCGCTCAAAATTGCTTAAATCACCTTTCTTTCCCATTCTGACATTCAGTTTGGAGTTCAGGAGATTGTCTTGACCAGGACCACACCCCTACATGCATTGAAGCAACTGCCATGTGATTGGTTGATTAGATAATTGCATTATTGAGAAATTGAACAGGTTTTCCTAATAATCCTTTAGGTGAGTGTATATAAATGAACTAATTATTGATTTTTTACAACCGAACGAATCAATACTGAATTTACTTAAGCTGGACAAAATCATTCACCAGTTATCACTGTAAAGATGCTTTGACACAATTTGCATTGTAAAATGCACTATACAAATAAAGGTGACTTGACTTGATTATTGACGACGGTCATTATAAGGAAGGAAATGCCACAGAATATAATCTTGCTTAAAGTGTATAGAGCTGCTTGATTTATTTGTTGTTTGTTGATTTTAAAATATAAAACTTGTTGTGTGTGCATCTGTTCTTTTTGAATAATTTCATCTAATGTTAACAAAACCATGATAATATAGATAATCGTGATAATTTGTGTCACTATAACAGTGATATGAAATTTTCATACCGTTCCATCCCTAGTCACAATTAAGAGAGATGACAAAAAGTTAAGCTTCTAACAAAGTTTCTAAAATACTACTGGAAAATTCCTAACTAAACCTTTTTCAATATACTCTAATGAACACACAGATCCCAGCTCATTACGTGAAATATGTTGGGCAAACTTTGGGTCCATCATTGACATTATACCTTGAACTGCAGTCTCGGAGAGGTGAGGCGATCCAAAAGTCACAGAAGCCAACATTTCTTCATTGTATAAAAACAAAAACAATGGTATCAACTACACAGCAAGGAGGGAAGGCAATAAAAAGTTCATACATGTTTGAAATAACAGGAGACTGATACCTAAATGTATAAAAAATGCCATTTTAAATATTTCACCAATACAACTGCAAAATCTGCAACACAGAATACAACAATTCCAGTAGCCTTGGGAGCCAATTTTAACAGTACCTTGCAATGTGGAAACATTAGGGAGTTGCTGTGATCCGGTATCCATATCGTCTGTCATCTATTAAATGACATGGTAAAAATGTTATTAAATGTTATTACACCAACCATATACACATACACAAAGTAGATTTAACAACAATGTAAATGTAAATGATGCATACCACCAATTTCGTCCAGAGATTTCCCTTGAATATCCTTCACACTTCCCTTCTCCATAGCCATAAGCAGCTTTGAGATCTTAGCCAGCTGAATTGTTGATTCGGGCAGTCGATAGTACTCCCTATGCACCCTAATGTCATGGCCAAGAAAATCTGCCAGCTGGTCCAGTTCATTATCTTTCAAGTTCATGACTTGGCTTATTGTGGCAATCTGTTTGCGAAGGTTAGTTGATCTGAGGTTTTGAGGATCTTCGGCTCCACAAGCATTTGCAAATTGACCAAACTGCCCTCTGTAGTGACCATCACTACAAGGAGTAGCGAAGAGGTAATTGTTTTTTTCAGTAACTCCACACTCTTTTCTCTTACTTATGAGGAGTGACAGGTTAGCAGTCATATCAGAAGTCAGAATCACAGCAACCTTTCGTCCTTTTTTCCCCCCTCAGTTCCACTCTGGCGAATTGTTTGGAAAGTCTCTTCTCAACTTCTGTAAGCCCAGTGCTTATGTCATCGTTTAGTTGGGACATGTCACGATCTTCAAAATTTTTTACAGTCATCCGTGCCACTTCACCTTCCCTCCTCCTATTAAACAAAATGACTTGACAGAGGGTCACCTTTGCTAGTGCTGCATAAGTGCCTGCTGTTGGGTCATCAGCTAGTTTCTCCTTAGTCAATTCCACTTGCTGACCAAGATATAACTGTAGCTTCTGAACGTCTTTGGCCAGTGGAAGCCTGGTGCTCTTGTTGTATTTTGCCTCACTCAGGTTTGATAAGGCAGAATGGGAAACTAATTCAGACCACTTTGTTTCATGAAGTGTATGAAACCACCTGATGGAATCGATCACCTCTTGGTCCTCTTCCATGAGAGCACGACACATAATGAGGTCACTTATCTTTTTGAGAGAATGCCCAATTTTCAGGGCCAAACTTGGGGCTTTGAATGTGCTGTTTTCATGATCAAAACCTGAAACTCTCTTGACAGCACTAGTAAGAATAAAGAAGTTGCCTGGTTTTATTGCCTCTTCCATGTTATGGATTCTTGTTGTGTGGCGCAAAGTCACAAGTAATCTCCCAAGTTCCCTTACTTTCTGTCTTATATACTCATGCTTTGATCTGTCACTCCTATGCTTATTAAAGAGGGACTGGGCAAACTGCATGAGATAATGATCACAACACATACCAGTGGACACGTTATCCTTGTGCATTTTGCTCAGCACTGACCAAAGTTCACTTGAAATTGGCTGGGACATTGTGGATTGAGCAGATGCAATAACAAACACCCTCAACATCTCTCTTCAACATTATTCTCTGGTCTTAGAGCACATCTTTTCATATGTCGAGAAAGTTATTTTCTGGATAACATACCCTTAAAGTACAAGCAGTAATCATACGTCTCAGGGCTGCTGCTCTGTTTGGAACTCCTTTTCACTTTAAGACAGCCTGATCCTGTGGTTTTAACAATTGAGTTGTGCTTGAAGTTGCCAAGGTTTCGGAATTTCTCAAGAAGAACCTTTCTGTCCTTTAATGATTTCGGTAACTGGAGTGCCTGTGTGATTTCAGCATTTTCATTTACATGCCTCTCGAGATGGCGTGCAAATTTTGTTTGAGGTTTTCCACATACAAAGCAATAATTAACTTGGCTTTTAAGGAATTTTGCTGATTTGGTTGGGGATTTACTTTGGCCAAGAATATCCACAGTACCCTTTTCGTTACTCGCATCTTTTGTTTTCTGCTGGTATGACTCTGAGCTTTCTGGTTCTGGTTCGGGGTCACTTTGGAGATCACCAGTAGTTTCTAGATCCATCAGGATATTCTTACAGTTGTCATGTTTATCTGTGGTCTGTTCTTGTTCAGCAAAAATAACGCCTAAATCAGGCAAATTAGTGGTATAGGACTTTTTGGATGCTTCAGGCAACTCAACAGTCAACTCTGTCCCTGAGCTTTCTGAATCCGATACAGAATCTGGGATGTACTCGTCATCAGATGAGACATCATCCTGTAAAGTACATGAATTAATTAATTAAATTAATTAAATACAGCATACTTTAAGTAACAGAAATACACATGGGAAGGATGGATGTCAAAAACAAACTGCTAAGAGTCATCATATTGATATTAAGCATTTTATACTTCAATGTACACTTACTTCTGATATATCCCAGTCTTCTGAGGATTTCTGGAGGCAGATTTTATGCCTCACACCACAGCATTCTTCACAGACAAAATTAAGCAAACCACAGCATTAGACAACAATTGATCAGTTTCCCATGCTGACCAATTACATACTCATTTTCCACTCCCCACCCCAAAATAAAAAAACTCCTTGGCTTCACGTTAATGGCCTATTTTGATTCCAAAATGTTAAATTTTGCCAAAAGGCGACTAATTTGCAGCATTCTCTCTGTTCTCTGCCATAAGTCTCAGCTTGCAAACTCATTTGCGTGGTATGTCATAGTATCTGCCACTACAGTGTTTTTCACCGCAATGGTTTGAACTGATAAAACATTCACATACCTGCCAACTTTTCAAAAAACCTTGGAGTGAGATTTTGTCAGGGGTGGTCAAAATAGTGCCGCGCAGCACGCACACAACCACACAAGTTGGTGGCTCCGATAGTATTGAAATTGACGTTCACCCATGTAGTACCCTGCATTCTGGTGGTTTGTGGGGGGTCCAAAGATCGGGGCAGCTTATATAGAGATAGACACAATATTGGTTACATTCTGTGAAGCAAACATAGCTGGAGGTCCAACCCCAGGACATTTTGGATTAAGTAGATGTGATTTCCTGCATTCTAGTGGATTTTTGGGGTGGTCTGCTAAAGACCACTTGCACCCATGTGCAATACCTGAACTTTATTCTGGTTCATGTTTGGCATCAAGACTTGTAGGGCCTTCTAGACTTGAGATGAACATTCAACCAGAAAACCAAAAAAAATACGGGTTGCAAACCTGTCTACATATGGTCAAGACAATAAACTACATAAAATTGCACCTTTTGTAAGATATCAGTCAGCATTTGAACTGCTATGTGTGTATTTTGTAGTTTTTTATATGTATCATTACATTATTCAAGTAAGCTCCAAGCCAGTACCTGCATTTAAAGTTTTAATCCGACGAAGATCGCAGCAAACCAGTGTAGTTTACCTGGCCTCGTCTTGGCTAAGCCTGAGGTTCATCACCGTCTCCTCCATTATGAGTAAATCATAAAAACAAAAACGATCAATTCTGGCTCCACCTATCCTAGCAGGACTGTCCTCTCGTCAGCGCTCTTCTCTCACCGTTGCTATGCTACAGAGCGCTAATCGGAAACACCTGGTGACGGAAATAGGAAATCCTGTGAAGGCGGAGCATCTCACGCACTTTGGAGGACCCTTCGTGCACTTCGGAGGTCTGGTCTTCGAAGTCCGTGGCCTTCGAAGTGTGCACACTCAACTTTGGGACACAGCTTATGCTTCAGGGTGCAGCGCATAGGGTTCAGTGACGCTTATTAGCGCCATCTATGGTCGGGGAGTTTGAAAAGGAACAAGCGATTCTCGCCTCAAGATTAGATTAATTTTTTGCGAGAGAAATGTGATGTGTGGCGTGAGTGCGTGTGAAAACAGGCAAAACCGTGTGTCACACGGCGAAAGCGTGAGAGTTGGCAGCTCTGCATTCAAGCAACATGTTTTTATGCTTTAAAGGTGTGAGTCTGGAACTGACCCATGGCATGAAATTAAACTACTTATGGTATACTGAGAAATGCATTAATTAAAAGAAGATGAATAACACACTTACGTTTGCATCTTACACCGTGCCATCTGACAGATGTCAAAGGTGAATGGCATATCCAACATTTGTCAATTCTCACCAATTCAAAAACCAGCTTATGGATTGTACACTGTGAAAAAAAATTCAAAACATGAAATAAACACATTTACACACACAAATTATATCATAAATTAAAAACTTTTGAGATAAAATAGCAAAGCATATCTATTCAATTCCTGTGACTTATGTTAAGATTGGCTAACTGTTGGGGTGTCACTCATCACACACACAAGAGAAAGATATGCTTCTAATTGGAACTCTTGTGGCGATGGCAATAAAGACAATTCCTCTAAATAATGAAGTAAACCTTCCTCTGGCATTTAAAAAACACAACATATCTAGTTTCTGAACCTGTGTCCAAAGCCAAATTTAGATTTACCCTGCTTAACTTCTATTATCTGTAAAAAAAAAAAAAAAAAAAAAAAAAAAAAAAACAAAAACAACAAAAAAAAAAACACAAACAAATGGCAACAGGGATCTCTACCATTTAAAGGCTTTGCTTAACACTAAAAGTTAAACTCCAAGGTCCAGGGTAAATCAACCTATAGCACTGTTGTTTGAAGACAGCGAGTGCTGTGATAGGAAGAAGAATGAGACAATTTTCTACAATACAGACCACTAGCGATACAGCGGGTAACTAACTGATAGGGGCAAGGAAACTGATTATTCTCTTCCTAGCCACAGCACTACATAACCTCTAACTTAAAGGAAATAGGTTGATTAACCCTAATCTATTTAAGTAAAGCAAAAGTAAAAACAATTCTAAGAAACTAAAGTAATTTTGTGAAAAAAGGTAAAGATCTGTGCACTTGTGTGTGAGACACAGACAAACTCAAGGTATGCAAAGGACACTGTCCTTTGGACTTGTAATGACATCCATGCTCAAACCGCGTCTTCCACTGTTGAACTCCCAGTGTGTGGCACACTCAGAAAAACACCAGTGTTGGGGGGACACCGTGGTTAGAAAAGACCATCCATACTGAATAGAGGACATTTCCACTGCAGCTGCAAGATGTTTACTATAACACTGAAAATTGTGTTCCATGGAACATCACAGTACTTCTAACCACTGGTCAATTTCAAAATCAAGGTAAATTCAAACTCACCTCACAAGCAGAGTTGTTTGGCACAGCTCTGGATGATTGACTCGCTGATCTCGATTCGGTCTCTGTACAAGGGAACACAGGGAGATTTAGTGCTTGGCTTTCCTCAAGTCATAAAACCACATATAGGCATAACATACTCAACCCAAGTACTTTATTATGGTGTTCCTAATAATCCTTTAGGTGAGTGTATTTTAAATAAACAAGTCCACTGCATTTCCAAGTTCTCAGAATCAATCCAGAATAGTTGGAGAGAGAATCGATTCCCCCCCCCCACCCCTAATGGGCATATTGATCCATTTAGACCCACAGTAGAATTCAAATCTAATCTATTTTAGTATTGATTAATAGACCTATTTTTAACATAATAATGATGTCCTCATTTTTAAACTGTGACGTTGTTTGAGGATTCCATGAGTGTTTGATGAGAGTCTGTCCACTGTACTGACATTGATGTGGTGTGAAACTAGCCGTGTGTGTGTGGATGTCCTGATGTCTCTCCAGTGTGAAATAAATATAGTGTTTGTCTTAATTACTGATGATTGGTGTGAAATCAGATGGAATGTGTTTTGTATGCTTTCACACGTTACAGCGACGACTGTTGAGAGAGTTACAGATTAATTTGCTGTTCAATATCTTTGTAACTGCTTGTTTCTGCCCTGATCTAAAGTGTATGTTCTTATTGAATCAGATTGGGAGTCATTTGTCTGAACCCAGGCCTTCAAATAGTGACCAATCCACCGACCACAACAGTGACCATTCATCCACAGCCTTTGACATGATGGAGAACCATTCTCAGGTTAGATCTCTTGCAGTAAACACTTGTCACATGGACTGATGGCAAAAGCACTAACCAAATTGAGACAACCATACTGTTCTGACACTGCCAGATTTAACTGTTGTTGTTAAACAATCATTTAGGTAACCTGGTAAATTAATTCTAAGACTGAATGTACCATTTCTGCATTGACTGTACCAGATTAAAAGATTAATGAAAATGATAGTGTTACAGAAACCAGGTGGATTTGATATGCAGTGATTTATTACATAAATATTGTGTTTATTTACATAGCTAAATAATTGCATGTTACTTTAGGATTAATGTTTTAAATATACAGTAGCCTCAATTTTGAATACCGCATCAAAAAAAAGTTAAATAAAAGATCAGGGATTGGTAATATTGTTTCTGGAGTGCCACTCTCCTGCAGAGTTTAGCATCAACTCCAATAAAAACCTCACCTGTCTGTAGGATTAATTATCCTAAATCCAATCCAATCCAATCCACTTTATTTCTATAGCACATTTTACAAAACACAAAATTTCCAAAGTGCTGCACAAAAGACTCAGAACATACAAAGCAATTAAAATATATAAAATACAAAAGATAGAAATAATAAATACCACAAAAGGACCACACAACTCACGCGCAGTTAAAAGCCAAATAATAAAAATTAGTCTTTAGACGAGCCTTAAAACACTCAACTGTAGGGGCAGTTCGGACATGGAGGAGCAGAGCGTTCCATAGTTTAGGTCCAAGTTTTAAGTCTTGACTTAGAGACTGCAAGCTGTAGCTGGCCCTCTGACCTCAGTGTCCGCGCTGGCGTATAAATTTGGATGAGGTCCGAGATATATGTTGGGGCCAGTCCATTCACCGCTTTAAAAACAAACAATAAAATCTTAAAATCAATCCTAAAACGAACAGGAAGCCAGTGCAATGAAGCAAGAATTGGAGTTATATGAGCGTGCTTTTTGGTTCCTGTTAAAAGACGTGCTGCAGAATTTTGGACTAACTGTAAGCGTGAAAGTGCGTTTTGATTTATACCAATATAAATTGCATTACAGTAGTCTAAACGAGAAGAAATAAAGGCATGTGTAACTTGTTCAAAACTGTTAAAAGAAAAAAAATGGTTTAACTTTGGCTAAAAGGCGAAGATGAAAAAAACTAGATTTCACTACTGCATTTATTTGTTTGTTTAGTTTAAAATCACTGTCTATTTTTACCCCAAGGTTAGTTACAACAGGATGCACAAAATAATTGAGGGAGCCCAAATCTGTCATGGGGTTAGTGGGGCCAAACTGGATAATCTGTTTTACTCTCATTTAGTTTTTAAAAATTTTGGGCCAACCACGCTTTGACGTCATTTAAACATTCAAGAAAGGGTGTCAGGGGGCTGCCTTCATGCTTTCTGATTGGCATATAAATTTGACAATCATCAGCATACAAATGATAGGAGATGCCATGCTTTTTATAAATTATTCTAAGTGGAAGGAGGTACAATGCAAAAAGAACAGAAGTTGATGAAGTAGAGTCCCCCATTTTAACAAAAAAACATCTCCCTGAAAAATATGATTGAAAAAACTTTAGGCCAGTCCCCCTGACTCCCACATAGTTTTCCAAACGGCATAAAAGAATTTTGTGGTCAACTGTGTCAAAAGCAGCAGTGAGATCTAAAAGCACTAAAATGGCTGAATCACCAGAATCTGTCATTAAAAACAGGTCATTAAAAACCTTTAAAAGTGCAGACTCAGTGCTATGATATACTTACCTTAAAACCTGACTGAAAAAAGTATCTAGGATGCCATGTACCCTCCAGAAAAGACTGTAGCTGCAAAAATACAAATTTTTTCCAAAATTTTCGATAAAAAAAGGAAGCTTTGAAATAGGACGATAATTTGAAAACATTTGTGGACGACTCAAGTCCAGCTTTCTTAATCAGTGGCTCAGTCACTGCTTTTTTAGAAAATGCAGGCACAACTCCAGAAGACAGGCTACTATTTATAATTTCCTCAACATGAGAGCCAATCGTTTCCCACACATCCTTAAAAAAAAAGTGTGGAGGGACAGGGTCCATAGAGGATGTGGAGGGTTTAATTTGATTGATAATCTTTGTAAGAGATACACAATGAAACTGGCTGAAACTGACCAAAAAAAAATAGCTGAAACATTGCATGCTTAAGGAAAAGTTTAAAGAAAGGGGCAATATACTGTCTCTGATATTCGAAACTTTACTGTTAAAAAAGGGCAAAAAAATTTCACAAATATCAGGTGAAATAAAAGTGGATTGTGGAGGGTTTAACACAGACCCAATAGTTTTAAAAAGAACACATGGATTTTTGACATTTTGAGAAAACTATTTCTGTAAAATATTGTGTTTGTTTAACTTTAAAAATTTTTGATAGTTTCTCCAGCTGTCCTGTAAAATCTGATAGAACACCTGCAGCCCATCCTTTTTCCACCGACGCTCTGCCCTTCTACACTGGCTAAGTCTTTGGTCTAGGGCTAATTACTCTTATTGGAGCTACAGTGTCCAAGACCTCAGAACAGGTTGACAGAAAAACATTTGTTAATTGCTCCGTATCATAGGCAGCGGAACTACTGTTTGCTTGCACCTGAGCAGCAAAAAAGGAAGAAAAACATGAGAGCTGTGTCCCAAACTTAAGTGCATGGACTCCGAAGTGCGCATTTGAAGTGCGAATGCGTCACAGTGGCATGACGAAGGGTGTCCCAAACTGAAGTGTGTGGACTCTGAAGTGCGGATGTGAAGTGCGATTGCATCACAGCGTCATGACGTAAACTGTCCCAAAGTCAGAATGCGCACTTCGAAGACCGCATTTGAAGTGCGAATGCGTCACTACGGCGCGACGAAGGCTGACGAGTTTCAAATGATGCGACTTCAAAATGCGCGCCCTTCATTTCCCATGAAAATGAAGTGTACATCTTATGGACAACTTCGCACCCTACTATATCCCAGAATCACTTGCGTGCATATTACGAAGGTGTTTATATTCAGAGGCAGGTGAGAGTTCTGTGGAGGACTTCACATTGAAATGTAAGTATTGTGTTTTCATTTACTCAAATACCTAGCGAAAGTGTTTAAAGCCAGGTTTTTGTTAACATAAAGCCCACAAACAATAAGACAGCCACTATATAAGGCAATGGTCTTTCCCTTTGTAGTGTTTCTCTAGTGCTGTCATGCAAGAGATGTCTACAAATGTTTTAACCAAACTTCAGTATTTTGTATGCATGTCCTGCTGTGTCATATTTTCTAATGTTAAGATTGCAAACCTGTCTTTTACACTGTTAAGTGTTTCCATTTTCTTTTGTTTTAATACTATTCTGGAGAAAGTGAGCATGTGTTTTTGTTGTTAACAGGCAACAAGGTTTATTTGTGAAGTGTCCTGAGACAGGAGGAGGGAGCGAGTGGACCAGGGAAGACATCAAACTCAAACAAATACATTCTTCATTAGCCAAGAGAAAACAGTGGGAAAAAATGAGTACATTACAGTTTTTCCAATATATTTTTTAAATGTCATTGTCAATGAAACAACCTAATATCTGTAGTTTATTTTTGTGATGCAAGTTAAAAATGAAATGCATAAATTGTATACATTATTCATTTTTTGTGTAATTTATTCGGAAATAAGCCTGAGTATTTTCTGTACATTTTTTTTGTTTTGCATATTCACGTGTAAATATAAAAGAAAAGAAAGTGCTTATGTACACATTGTTTTTTTAATGTAGCTTATGATTTTTTACACAAAACATTATTTTATATGTTTATTTGTTTGTCTTGTAAATACTTTTTTTACCACATTAAAACAAATTGTTCTATACATAATAGAAATTACTTTTTACAACAGCTTAGGTTTAACATCAGAAAAACAGCATCAGTTTGAAGAAATTATTTAGAGCTATGACAATGTAATTAGTACAAGAAATATTGACATATTTTAGAAAACTACTTTTAGTAACTACCAATACAACATTGGGGAAAAACTACTACTCATATTTATAACTTTAGCTGAAGGGATAGTTCACCCAAAAATATAAATTACAAACCTGGAGCAACTGAAGGGTGAGTAAATGATTACACAATTTTCATTTTGGCTGAACTATCCTTTAAGTGAAAGTATTAAACTTGCATACTCTAAATATACTTTGTAAGGTATTGAGAGTAAAGGTATGTGCAGTATTGTCTTAAAAGAATTTGTCAGGATGGTTTTTTTACATTAATAATACTGCTGCACTTCTGTATGTTGCAGTTTACTTCTAAATATGTTCAAGGTTATTAAAATTTAAAGTTGCTAGACATTAAGCTGTACTATGCTCTATTTTTTTTAAATACAGTTTTTATTTTTAGGTTAACTGCCTAAAAAAAAATACGGGTTGCAAACCTGTCTACATATGGTCAAGACAATAAAACACTACATAAAATTGCACCTTTGTAAGATATCAGTCAGCATTTGAACTGCTATGTGTGTATTTTGTGTTAGTTTTTTCTGTATGTATCATTAACTTACATTATTCAAGTAAGCTCCAAGCCAGTACCTGCAGTTAAAGTTGTAATCCGACAAAGATCGCAGTAAACCAGTGTAACTTACCTGGCCTCGGTCTTGGCTAAGCCTGAGGTTCATCACAGTCTCCTTCATTATGAGTAAATCATAAAAACAAAAAAACGAGCAGTTCTGGGCTCCACCTATCCTGGCAGTACTGTCCTCTCGCCAGCTCTCCTCTCGCAGCTACCGTTGCTATGCGACAGAGCGCTAATCGGAAACAACCTGGTGACGGAATTAGGAAAATCCTGTGAAGGCGGAGCATCTCAAGCCCTTCGGGGACCCTTCGTGCACTTCGGAGGTCTGGTCTTCGAAGTCCATGGCCTTCGAAGTGTGCACACTCAACTTTGGGACACAGCTGAGGTGTCAGGCTTAAAAGTGCGGCCATGATGCACAGGAGCAGGTGGTTTTGCTAAATCGTTAGAAACAAAATCAAACATGACAGGACAATGATCTGAAAAAATAGCATCAGACACTAATACATTATCAATTGGCAACCCCATTAGGACAATACAAGATCCAATAAATGGCCATGTATTTGTGTGGAATCCTGCAAACATGTTGAATTAAATTAAAAACCATCACTCAAATCTAAAAACTCTTTCACCATAGCTTTTGAAGGGCAACAGACATGTACATTAAAATCACACAACAATTAGAATCCTATCATAATTTGTCCTTATAACAGCAATAAAATCATGAAAAATCCTTAATAAAGTCCTGATTATGCTTTGGTGGCCGATATATCACAGCACACACGGAACAGGATTTTCGTGCCAACCCAGTTTCAAAACAGCTTAGCTCAAATGAAGTAAAAGCCATTGACAATGGCTTACAATGTAAGCAACTCTTTAATATTGTGGCAATTCCTCCTCCACGTCCAGTCGTACGCGGTGTGTTAATAAAAGTACACGCGGGAGGTAACAGTTCCGAAAAGGCTATGGACTTACCCAGATTAATCCTGTTTCCATAATAAAAAAATAAATCCAATGAAAATGCGTAATGAAGAAATCCTTCAGAATAAAAAGACTTATTCATCACTGATCTTGCATTCACAGCGCACACCTAGTTGAAGCCTGGACGCGGGTTAGCTGCCGAAACTACCCGGCTCAGTGGCTGGAAATGGCCTGGGTTCACTCCACGTAGCCGAGCTCAGCAATGGCGCACAGCAAAACACTCATCCAGATTACCGACAACAGGGACCAAAAAGCTGCCACACAGGAGCGAAAAAATGCAGAGATATCATCAGGCGATAAAAACCAACCTCGTACTCCTGAAGGGAAACTTGCGTAAGACCACACCAAATTTGGAGAAAGTGCTAACCAGGATTTCAGCCTGACTAGCCTACCGAAGCAGAGCCTTCAGGTGGAGCAGGTGCTCTGGTATATCAGCCAGATAAAAAGGGGGCGCGACTTTGCAAGATCCACTTGTTGTTAATTCAGCACACGAATCCACCAAAACTTTAATATTTAAGAGCTCTATACGATAATACGTCCGCAGAGAGTCAGTGGCCCTGATGATATTTAATAAAAACAGTATAAAACTAGCAACAGCCAGGAGAGCCAAACGGCGAACCAGCCACGCCGGCGCCATTTTTTTTTTTAAAGATGATGATCAGCTGGTTCAGGTGTGTTTAATTAGGGTTTGAGGAGCTAAACTCTGCACCCAGGACTGACCTGGCCCATCTTTGTTATTGATTGAATGTGAAAGTAAAACGGCCTTTAGGTGGTGGCAAATTACTGTCTTTACAAAGTGAGTCATTCGTTCAAAATTCCTCGTTCAAATCGGGAATTCTTTGATGAAACCCTGTTGTGTTGCTCGGCAGAAGGCTCGATCGTCGTTCAAGGTGCCAGGTCTAGAGTAACGTTTAACGGTTATGAATGTTGGGGGGATGTGATTGATCGTCAGACAGCCACAACTGTAACATGTCATCGTTAGTATGACAAATTTAAATGATAGGGGATTGCAGGTAGAAGTATGTACGGTGACAGGACGAGTTGCAGGCACACACATACAGTTTAAACGGTATCCTGCCACGGTAAGATTTTTGCCAGCTGAGCTGGCGTTATCTTACCCTGTACGAGTGACCATCAGTAGCCAACCATGAGTCGCATTGGAGTACCGTCAGCTCCCCTCTTCGGTTGATTGGCTAAAGGAGGAGCTGTCAATCTAGAACTAGTGGACCAATGACGACGCTTAATCCTGGCCTAATTTACATGAAACTCAAACTGCAACATTTGGAAAAGAATGTGCAGAAGGTGGAAAAAAGAGCGAAGAGAAAAACAGCACAAACTTACAAAAGAGTAAAATATGGGCAGAAAATGTAAGAGAGCACAAAGTACAGAGAAATAAAACCAAGGAAAACATAAGTTTGTTTTGTGCAATATAATTTTTAATGTGTTTAAAGTTTTTATTCATGTTTGCTATATTTTTATTCACGCTTATTTTATTTTGATCCGTGACCATGTTGTTTGTATTCTGATCATTTTGTTTTCATTTTTTCAGTTTGTGCAATATATTTTTATTCACACTTATTATTATTATTATTATTATTATCGGATATTTATCCCATACAATCATCCCTACATGATCTTAGCACTTTTTTGACTTGTACTTTATGCAACTGCATATGTTTATGCATACTTCAGTGTTACGGGTCTGCGTATTTATACATTGTACAGGTGCTGGTCATATAATTAGAATATCATCAAAAAGTTGATTTATTTCACTATTCCATTCAAAAAGTTGAAAGAAACTTGTATATTATATTATATTCATTCATTACACACAGACTGATATATTTCAAATGTTTTTTTCTTTTAATTTTTATGTTTATAACTGACAACTAAGGAAAATCCCAAATTCAGTATCTCAGAAAATTAGAATATAACTTAAGACCAATACAAAGAAAGGATTTTTAAAGAAAGGATATTTCTTTTAGGGGAGCAGATGTACAACAGGCTGAAGTCACATTCAGGAAGAAATTACTACATTAAGCAGAAAATGAGGGAAGTAGCAAGGTTGCTCATCACTGCCAGATCACTGACACCCATTCATAATATGGAGGACTTCATTCAACCCAACAACTTTCCTCACGTTATAAAAGCAGTAAAAGCAGTGGCAGGATTTAGTGAGGAGGCAAACACTTACAAGATTCCATCACTGGCACTGAAGCTTGGACACAGCTTGGTGAAGATTGCCAACTCTGTGGAATGCAATGCACTGATGTAAGGACGCGACACGGCTGCAGAGTCTGCAAAATGGAATGAGGTAGTGTCTGCAACTGCACTGACTACTCTGGGTGAAGCTAAATGGAATAAGCCACAAGTCCTACCATTTACAGATGATGTCAAAACACTGCACTCATTTTTGAACTCAAAACAGCAGGAGTATGTGGATGCCCTACAAGAAAAACCAAATGGCAAAAACTTTGCCAATCTTTGCAAAGTCATGCTAACAGAGATCATTATTTTTAATAGATGAAGAGAGGGTGAAGTTTCCAGGATGAATATTCAATCTTACACGTCTAGAGACCAGGCACCAATGCACAAAGATATCGCTGTGGGACTCAGTGACTTTGAGAAAAAGCTTTGAGAACTCCAGGGTAAAGGATTAGATGGTATAACAATAGATCCACAAGGTAAATATAATTGTGTAATATGCAATTTAATACAATCGGTAATCATGATTAATTGTATTTCACAATAATGTATATTCTGTAGAGTATTAGGAGTGTTGTCAATATTTCCTAAAATATCAAACATTGGGTACTTTATTTAGGGATGCACCGGTTGACCGGCCATAAATCAGAACCGGCCGTTTTTTGGTCTTTTTTCAGCCAATTTTTCCAGAAGTGCGCCCGCGTGCACAGACTACATTGTAATCATTCGCTATCATGTCATATGTGTGGAAGTATTTCGAAATCTGTGCGCAGGACACGGGCAGTCGTTCAGCAATGGAAGTGCAGGGCTACATGTCTGAGGCACAGATAGCAGGAAGTGAACAGCTGTTGGTGTACTGCCGCACAAATAAGAGCCCCTTTCCTGCGCTCATGAAGCTGCGCGAGCGTACTGTACCTGTCCGCACCCTACACAAGCGGAGACAGTGAAGCGATGTTCAGCTCAACTTCTCACGTGTTGGATGAGAAATGAAACGGACTAAACTGTGACAAAACTGAAATGCTTTTTTTGTTTGTTTTGTACAGTAGAACTTGCATACACATTTGAAAAGCCAGAAGTAAACGTCAGTTCTGTATAGGATGATTATTTTTATTTTACCTTAAAATTACATCGACTTAAATTTTTAAAAATCACCTGCTGTAGCACACTGAAAAAAAGTGTTTCATTCATCCAATTAAAACATTTTAAGGTAATGATTCTCATCTATATTTTTGTACTTTTTAACTTCATTGGCTCAAGTAAAAAAACATAGATGTGAATCATTACCCTATTTTTAATTTTTAATTGGATGAATGAAACACTTTGCATCTTTGTTTTATTCGCACCAACATTGTTTGATTTTAACATTTTGGAATAATTTATTTATGTAGCATACTTTTATTTAGTCTCACTGGTAAAGACCTTTTTTTTTTATTTAAAACCAAATTTAAAAAATAAAACAAATACTGAATGCTGATTAAGAAACCTCTTATTGAATGTGTGTTGATTGCATATATGCATTTAGCAGACGTATTTATCCAAAGTGACTTACAGTGCATTCAGGCTAACATTTTTTACCTAACTGTGTTCCCTGGGAATCAAACCCACAACCTTGCACTGATAAAGCAATGCTCTACCACTTGAGCCACAGGAACACTTTTGTATTGTTTGGATTGTAGAACTATGCAGTTGTTGCCTTTAATTTCACATGGTTACAGTTAATCTTTTCATTTAAGGCCAGTTCTATGTCGTTTCAACCCAATTCAAAAAACAAAAGCTAAATGCTGATGTCTGTACCATGTATGGTTGTATTGAATGTGTAGGCTACTTACTGTGCAGTTTACTGCCATTATTTCAGATGGTTACATGTTATTGTTTCAATAGCCAAAGCCAGTTTGGCCTATTAAATACCAAATAAACATCTTGCATACTTTCCTTCTTTCTTGTTTGTTGCTTGAAAAAACAAAACAATTGGAAATCGGTATCGGAATCGGCCAGTTTACTTGTAAAAAAAAAATCGGTATCGGAATCGGCCATGAAAAATCATGATCGGTGCATCCCTAATTTTAATACAGAAGCAATGTAGTAGAAGTTAAGCTTCACAAATTTTTGTAACAGGCCACATCGAGAGAAAATGAAGTAGAAATGGTGTGATAGTGGCATTCAACAACTTTATGCTTTTGTCCTAATTCGATGAAATGGATGTGTCGAGCAACAGTTCCAGTGATGAGGCAGAACCGCAAACTTTAAGCTGCAGAAGACAAGAGTATGAGGATCATGTGAATGGTACATTCCAATTCTATACATTATTATTCCTCCAGCTCTGCCTCTACTCCATTACTCTGGATAATTCCGCTGGATAGGAAGTGTACATTTCAGCAATTGCATGAGTCACTGTGCTGTACTTTAGATAGTTGCTTTTTTTTTCCACAATCAGCAGGCAACCTGCAAGACGAGGGACCTCAAGACGAGGGACACAAAGTTTCTTCAAAGAAAAACCCCCATGTCGTTCCAAACCCATAAAAGCTTAGTTTGTCTTCGGAACACAATTTAAGATATTTTGGATGAAAACCGGGAGGCTTGTGACTGTAGCATAGACTGGTCCAGGAAAGTATGAAAAGCATTGTCAGAATAGTCCATCTGCCATCAGTGATTCAACCGTAACGTTATAAAGCGACGAGAATACTTTTTGTATACGAAGAAAACAAAAATAATTACCCTTTTTAACAATTCGTCTCCTTTGTCTCTCCAAATCAGCGTAGCACCATTTTCACAAATCTAAGCAGTGCACAGGCAGCATACACTCTTCTGTATCAGCCGTGCTGCGTTGTTGTGCTGTTTTCATTCAAACCGAAGCGTAAATACACCTAAAAAATGCATCCTTGTGTTGCGGCTGATACAGAAGAGTGTATGCCGCCTGCGTACAACTTAGATTTGTGAAAATGGTGCTACGCTGATTTGGAGAGACGAATTGTTAAAAAAAGTAATTGTTTTTTTCTTCGTGTACAAAAAGTATTCTCGTCGCTTCATAACGTTACGGTTGAACCACTGATGGCAGATGGCATTTATGAACGCATAGTCATGTTTTGTAAATTATTAGTTCATCACTAACTAATCATTTATAAATGACTTACAACTGAACATTATTATAAAGTGTTACCCAAAATTTTGTTAAGGCATCAGTTCCAGGGACCCCAGTTCCATTGCCTAACATTCAGTGTTTTCACATGTTGTTTTTTTATTATTTGTTTCTACAATTAGGATGCTGTTTCATAATAAATCATACGCAGATGTCGAGTTCCTGGGAAGATGGACTGTGTCTCATGCCTGATGGCCGAACCTGAGGCACTGAAAAACAGTGATAGTTTTAAATTATATCAAACTTTATGCTGTTATATCAAACTTGAGTTTAAGGCTTCATAATGGCCTCTTTGAGTTTAGCAAAAAAAAGGTAAAAACAACACTGAATGTTTTCACATGCTTGTTTGTGTCTGCAATTAGGATGCTGTTTATAATAAATGTTGCTTGTTGCTACAGCAATAAAACCATTCCTGTGAATTTAGTAGTGGATCTATACTTCATGTAATAGGTTGCCCTTTGTTTCTATGATAAATACCTCGCTTTTAGTGAGTGTCTGGAGAAGCACTATTTCTGAAAAAACAAATAGCTTTTTTAGTGGGTGGTTTATTTCAGCATGTACTAAGAAATGCAGATCAGATGCACAGCTTGCAATGGCCACTGTGAAGGGTGTTTGTTTTATTGCGTTGTCTCCAGTCAAACTCTGTACTTCACAGCAAAACAGTTTTTTTAATCAGTATGATAATCTTGTACCAATATGTAGGTATGATTTAGACATCAGTGTATGTGTGTTTATATGTCCTGAAAGGTGATGAAATTAATATTTGTACTCATATGTAGGTTAAAAATCTGGTTGTGCAAAAATATGCTTTAAATTAAAATCTTAAAAGATGACTTTCATAACTAGCCCATTGGCAACCTAAAACTGTTTTCAGCTTGGCTCTAGCTGCTTTAAAAAGGCATGTCCCCATATGTATTTTTCATATGTACCAGTTTTTCACAAAAACGCGTATGTGTGTGTGTGTGTGTTTGTTTTGGGGCATAGAAGGACAGATTTCAAGACATTTCAAAGAGTAATGAGGACCCTCTGGAAAAGCACGTTGTGGAGAACAGGTAAGAAATCAATTACAAAACGTTTTAATAGGTTCGAATGACAAGTATAGGTATGGTTATGGTATTTAGCAGACACTTTTGTCCAAAGCAACATACAAATAACAACAATACAAAGTTGAACTTAACAGTAAAACGGGTCATTCCACGAAATCAGGGCCTTTTCAACTTTTAAAAAATAAGTTTAATCGATTTGTTTTAAATATCTGTGAAATGAAGACAGCTTAAAAGGACACGAAATTGTATTGTGCCATCTCAGGCTGTGTATTTTTAATTTATTTTATGAGTACTTATCTACCTCATGTTTTGATATTTTTGTCATGCCTGTTACAGACACATGCGTTATTATACAATAGCTTTTCAATTAGAACCTATGTTATAGTTTTTCACATATATGAGCAGTATTTTTAGTCCCTCTTTTCACTTGGATTGTTTCAAAATTTTGATTTTTTTTTTTTATCTTACATTTGTCATTCAAATGACCAAGAACTTACAATTTTTTGAGGGTGATCACATGTCAATTAAGAAAAAAAAATATTTTTTACAAGAGAGATATTAAAAGTAGGGATTTGTCAAAAATACAATTTAGAGAGGGTTACAATGGAAAAACTTGGAAGGCCATTACAAATATAATTTTTATAATTTTTATGAAATTAATGACAGTAACAGGACTGACTAGAGTAACAGGGATGAAAGGATGCATTCTTCGGTATACTCTGCGCATATTTGCTTACAATAATATTGTAAAGTTTTAAACTTTTTTAAATTGCATTATATTGTTTTGCAACTCTATAGTTGTATTAGTGAAGCACAAATACATTTCTAAAGAGATCTAAAGCCCGTTTTTCACAGACACGGGTTTAGACTAAGTCAGGGTTAGGCCTTAGTTCACAATTAGGACATTTAAGTAGCTTTTATAAACGTGCCTTAGAAAAATACATTACTGGTGTGCATCTTGAGACAAAACAATGACACTGACATATTTTAAGATCTGTCAGTGCAAGTTGCTTTCAGTTAAAACAGCTCAGACATGCATTTTAGTTTTGGACTATCTTAAGCCTTGTCTGTGAAACCGGGAGCTAATGTTTTAGGGTATTGAAATTAGACCCTTGTGTCCATCTGTTTGTCTGTGTATGTCCCCCCATAGAACTTAAAATATATTGATATACTGACAGCAGGGAAATGTTATGTGAATGTTATGAAAGGATATGTTGACGTATGTAATTGTATATGTTCTCTAATTGACTGTAATCATGAAGTGGGTGGAGTAACATACACAGGTGTGCAATCATCAATAAAATGGCCGCTGCTCTCTTGTGCGGGTGTGCAGGCTAAATGCCAGATAATGTCTGAGTTGTAAGTCTTTTAATCCTTCGTCATGTATTACCGGTTACCTAGCTTCTAATTGAGATGGCAGCGGCCAACAGGTTATGGGCCCAGTAAAAGAGTTTGGGAACCGATGGAATCGTTTGTTATGTTTCGACGGAGAGGAAAAGAAATTATGAACCTGTGGGAAACAAAGTTCCTGCACATTTGCCGTCTTCTGGGTTTGAAATCCAGTCATATTGGGTGAAGGCCTCGGCGGTGATGATGGAGGGTGCAGAGAGGAGGAAGACGACAGTAAAAACACAATGAAGAGGGCATATGCAGTTCTGATCCAATTATTAGATGACAAGAGTATGTCACTTGTGATGAGAGAGGGCGGATGATGGCAGAAAGGCATTACAGGATTTTGAGAAATCACTACGCTGGTAAGGGGAAGCCACGTGTGATAAGTTTGTATACGGAGTTTGACATCCTCTTCAGAAAAGGTTGTAAAATGAAACCGTGGGGGTACAGATTACATTATTCGTGCAGAGACTGCAATTACAGCATTGCGGAATGCGGGAGAGACTTGAGCGATGATTTATTGACTGCCATGATTCTAAAGGGTTTGCCCGATACGTTCAAACCATTCTCTATTTTTATTACGCAGAGTGATGAAAAACTAACATCATTGCTGACTTTAAAGCAAAACTGAGGAGCTATGAAAGCACAGAGAAGTTTGGCATTGCTAGTTCGGGACTCTGAGGACAGCATAATTGAAAATTAAAGGAAGGGACAATTGGTGTATGAGACTCACCTGTTTCCAATTGCGGCCAGAAGGGTCACAAAGCCGCGGAGTGGCACGGTGGTTGCTGGGGAGCACGGGAACGGAGACAATGGTTTGTAGTTTCTGTAAAAGCACCTCAAGCATAAAGACGTGCACTGTCGTCTCCGAAGAAAGCGAGATAAAGTGAAGCAAACTGTGGACGAAGAGGAGGATCACACATTTGCGTTTATGGTGGAGCAGGTGAATAAAGTCCCGGTTGGTGGGAGTGGGAAATGAAAGGTCTCATGGTGGATTTCTGGAGCTACCTAAACATATCGTTACGGACATTGAGAAGTTCGTGGATTTCGATTTAAGTTTTCAAGCCACAGAGCCACATTCTTCTGGAGCTGGCTGATGGAGAACGGGCCAGTGGAATCGCGTTGAAGAAGGGTACCGCTAAATTGCGTTTGAGAAATAGCAATGGTCGCATAGTGGACATGATGTTGACGGAGGCACTTTATGTGCCATCATTTTCTCAAGACATCTTTTCTGTGAAAGCGGCAATTTCACCACGGAGCACAGTAATCTTCAAAGAGGGACAGAACCGACTCATTCACAAAAAATGGTACAACTTTTGATATTCATATGTATGATAGACTGTTTTATTTGAGTACTGTTGCTAATGAGATTGATGAGTGTAACGCGTGCTATGATATTCAGACATGGCATGAAATACTGGGTCATTGTAATTATGATGATGTGTTAAAGTTGGAGAATGTTTACAGAAGGGATGAAAATTAGAGGTAAAATTGACAGATCCAATTTGAAATGTGAAGTGTGGTGTAAAAGGCAAATTTGCTCAGCACAGAAATAGAGATCTAGATGAAAGCAAAAGATGTATTTGCACTTGTTCATTGCAGATCTGGCTGGTCCTATAGAACCAGCAGGAAAAGATGGTTTCAGATTTGCCTTAGCATTCACAGATGACTATTCAGGAGCTGTGTTTACCTATTTTTTTGAAGAACAAAAGTGACACTGCCGTAGCCACTGAAAAATTCATTGCTGATGTTGCACCATATGGTAAGATTACATGTATAAGATCAGATAATGGAACAGACTTTACATCTTCCGTATTTCAGTCATTGCTCAGGCAAGAATGCTATTTAGACATGAAACCTCAGCTCCTTATCACCCCATCATCAAATGGGACAGCTGAAAGAGCTTGGAGGACTTTGTTTGAAATGGCAAGATGTATGCTAATTGAGAGTAAATTACCAAAGGAGTTGTGGACATATGCGGTACAAACCGCTGCTATAATTAGAAACTGTTGTTATAATAGACGTCTGGGACAAACTCCATACTACCTGATAACTGGAAAAAAGCCTGATCTATCCAAAATGAGAGTGTTTGGGTTAGAGTGTTATGCGTACAAGTATGACAAGAAAAAGTTGGATGCGCGATGTGACAAGGGTATATTTGTTGGTTATGACAAAAATAGCCCTGCTTATCTTGTTTTCTTATCCAGACACAGGAGAGTACTTAAGAGTAGACTGGTGAAGTTTGTCACAAAAAGTACAAATGAAAGGGATACTCAGACAGTGGAGGAGTGTGGATGAATATTTGGTAATACCGGAACCGGAGGTTGAAACCTTAGTACCAAAACTAGACAGGACTAAAGTAATTCCACAAGAAATGAAAAGTTGAGGGTGAAGTCAGTACAAAGAGTGAAAAAGAGAGTGATCTAGGTAACTAGATATCCAAAACGAGAAAGAAGACCCCCTCAGTACTTTGCAGACTATGATTATGAAGTTAAAGATGATGCAGATCAGCCATTGACTATTGACTATTGCTATCGTGTTGCATGTGATGCTCCCCGGACACTGAAGGAAGCCTTGGGCTCTTTAAAATCAGAGCAGTGGGTTGAAGCTATGGAGGATGAGATGATCTCTCTGAAAGAGAATAATACTTTCACATTAACAACCCTACCAGAAGGTAAACAGGCAGTAGGGGGAAGATGGGTTTATGCTATAAAGGAAAATCCTGATGGGAGAGTATATAAAGCCAGGTATGTGGCAAAGGGTTATAGTCAAGTGGCAGGTATTGATTATAATGAGACATTTTCACCTACTGCCGATATAACTTCAGTACGTGTTTTGATGCAGCTTGCAGCACAATATAATTTTAATTTACATCAGATGGATGTTAAAACTGCATATCTGCATGCTCCTATAGATTGTGAAATTTATATGAAGCAACCTGAAGAATTTGAAGTTGAGTCAAAAACAGGAGAAGAATTGGTATGTAAGCTCAATAAATCATTGTATGGTCTGAAACAATCAGGACGAAATTGGAACAGGATGTTGCATGATTTCTTAATTGAAAATGATTTTTGTTCAAAATTCAGCAGATTATTGTGTTTACAGTAAACAACTGACAAATAAGAGTCATACTGATTATTTGGGTTGGTGATCTTCTCATTGCAGCGAGTAATGATCAAATACTCGGAGATGTGAAGGAAATGTTGGGAATTAAATTCAAAGATCTGGGAAAACTTCGACATTTCTTAGGCATTGACTTTACGCAAGAACATGGTAAAGTAAAAATGAATCAGGAAAGATACATTTTAAAAATTTTGGAGAGATTTGATATGACTCACTGCAAACCAAGATCAACCCCATGTGAAATCAAAGTAAAAATTGACATGATGGTGAACCTGTTGAACTAAAGAGGTATCGAGAAGTGATTGGCAGTTTAATCTATATGATGACAAGTACTCGCTCCGATTTGAGCTTCATTGTTAGTAAATTGTCACAATATCTAAGGGCACCAAAAGAACAACATTGGGTGGCTGCTAAACATGTGTTGAGGTATTTGAAAGGTACAGCAGACTTGGAATTATGTTATAATAGAAGTGATGTAAATCTTGAACTTGTGGCTTATAGCGATGCAGACTTGAATGACAGGCATAGTATTACTGGATACTGTTTCAGTTTGTCTAAGAATGGGCCTGTTATTTCGTGGAAGTCTAAGAAACAACAAACTGTTGCTTTATCCACATGTGAAGCCGAATATATGGCTTTATCAGCTACTGCGCAAGAAAGCTTGTATCTGACCAATCTAATCAATGGAATGGACAATGTACTTGAATATGCACCAGTGACTATTTTTGAGGACAATCAGGGTGCCATTGCACTTACAAAGAATCCGGTGTGTCGACAAAGGAGTAAGCATATTGACGTAAGGTATCATTTTGTCCGATCTGTACTGAATGATGGCAAAATAATTCTTCATTATTGTCCTACAGTTGATATGGTGGCAGACCATTTTAACAAAATCTGTGTCTAAAGCTAAAATGGATAAATTTATGTGTTTTTTATTTGGAGTGTGAAGAATTATCTAAATGCATGTATGTGATGCACTGTGTTTATATTCTGTCAATTTAAGAACAAGTGGGGGTGTTGACGTATGTAATTGTATATGTTCTCTAATTGACAGTAATCATGAAGTGGGTGGAGTAACATACACAGGTGTGCAATCATCAATAAAATGGCCGCTGCTCTCTTGTGCGGGTGTGCAGGCTAAACGCCAGATAATGTCTGAGTTGTAAGTCTTTTAATCCTTCGTCATGTATTACCGGTTACCTAGCTCTAATTGAGATGGCAGCGCCAACAGGATAGAACTCAATTGAAACTGTTTGAATATCCATGCTATTAGTGAGATGAAAAGTAGTGAAGTTGTGTTGTTGTTTAAATTTTTGTTCTTAATTTCCTCAGCAAATTCTGGCATGCCACGGAGAGACTACTCCCCTTCAGGATGCCATTAGTCACATCCTTGCAAATATACAAATATATTAATCCAGTTAAAGGTGAGTGACTTTGACACACTGCAGGCTAGGCTGAGGGGTTACACGTCACTGGTCCTTGAATTGATATTATGACCAGTGGTTTTCAGTCTATGACTATTAATTGTACAAACATCAATATAAATTAAAGTTGTAAAAAGTATTTTAATAATATTTTAGTTAATAGTGGGTCTGTCTGTTGCTGTATTCTACACTTGGACATAATTGAAAAAAAAAGCACAACGTTGCATAGTAGTGATTTATAGGAATATATTGATTATGATTATTTGCAGTGCTGAGTTGAATCCAGTGGATAGTCTGCTACCCCTGTGTCTCTAATAAGGTTGTGTCTGCAGGTCGTGGTATTTTCACTTTAGCTGTTTTCCAACAAGGAGACTTTGTGGTGGAGTATAGAGGGGAGCTCATTGATGCAGCTGAAGCTGAACATAGACGTAAACTGTACCACAATGCATGTTCGATCTTCATGTTTGATTTCAAATGGAAGTGGAAGACATGGTGGTAGGTTCAGAATGACTAATATGTTTAGATTTCTATAGTGAGAAGTCAGGATTTCTGAAGTAAAGAACTTATCAACTATGCATCGAACAACTTTACTTGTATTGGATGTTGCCATTAGTGTAGTTGCTTACAAATTAAAGTACAATTCAAAAGCGTGTCACTATAAACTTCTGTTTAGTGCATGATGTTCGTAAATTTGCAGTATTGATGGAGCACTTGAAGATGGGTCATTTGGGCGACTGGTAAACGATGAGCACAAGGCACCAAATTGCAGAATGAAGTTGATTGAAGCAGAAGGGAAGCCACATCTCTGCCTTTTTGCACTGAAGGAAATTACGGCAGGAACTGAAATCACTTATGACTATGGTGGGAAAGAATGGCCCTGGCGTAAAGAGGTGGGTCATTTTTATTTTTTTCCTATGAATTGGTGTCAAGGTTTAAAGCCTATACATCTGGACATCTTGATAACAATGAAATCATCTCTGTCTTAAAAGCTACTGTGTGTTAAGCTGTGTGAGTTTCATGATGCCACAGAGATTACACAATACCTATCGCTTGTTAGTGCCAACAATTATAACCAAAAAACAGAAGTCACTTCTTGGTGGTATTCAATACGGTTTTCATTCAATCTTGTCAGGTTAATCTTGAACTTGCATGACTCTCCCAGGTGATGCAAGCAAGCTTATCTGTATGTTTTGTCCTATATGTTTTGTAGATTCCCCCTACTGTTACAAGCACTCCTGCCCAAGAGTCTATTAAAGACCGTTTTCAAAACCAAACCATGTCATCCACAGTCTCTATTGAAGGTCAGCGACTGTTTGACAATGTTAAACATTAGTTATGGTGGGCATATAAACGTATTATGTCTATAAAGCATGTGAACCAGTGATGTAGTGCTTGCTTCTAGAGTGATGCACAACCCCACCCTCCCTGGCCTTCCTCATATTCTTTCCTGTATTCTACAGAGACCAGAGAGAGACCAGAAGTCCAGTCCTGCAATATAACATCATTCAATACTACTTTCTATTAGAGTTTGAATTTACCTTGGTTTTGAAATTGACCAGTGGTTAGAAGTACTGTGATGTTCCATGGAACACAATTTTCAGTGTTATAGTAAACATCTTGCAGCTGCAGTGGAAATGTCCTCTATTCAGTATGGATGGTCTTTTCTAACCACGGTGTCCCCCCAACACTGGTGTTTTTTCTGAGTGTGCCACACACTGGGGAGTTCAACAGTGGAAGACTCGGTTTGAGCATGGATGTCATTACAAGTCCAAAGGACAGTGTCCTTGCATACCTTGAGTTTGTCTGTGTCTCACACACAAGTGCACAGATGTTCAATTTGTACCTTTTTACCTTTATTTTATACAAAATTACTTTTTTTTATTTTCTTACAATTGTTTTTATATTTCTTGCATTACTTAAATGGATAGTCCAGGGTTAATAAAAGCAAAACAGCAGGTAACACAAACCGATAGGGGAAGGAAACTCCATTTCAGTAACATTTCCCTGGCCGGTTCAGTTAGTTTTAGCCTACAACTTCAGTCAGTGCTGTACCGATTATTCTCCTTCTTCCTAGCCACAGCACTGTCACCCCTAACAGCAAGGGAAGGGTTTATTAACCCTGGACTATCCATTTAAGTAATGCAAGAAATATAAAAACAATTGTAAGAAAAAAAAAAAGAAGTAATTTTGTAAAAAATAAAGGTAAAAAGGTACAAATTGAACATCTGTGCACTTGTGTGTGAGACACAGACAAACTCAAGGTATGCAAGGACACTGTCCTTTGGACTTGTAATGACATCCATGCTCAAACCGAGTCTTCCACTGTTGAACTCCCAGTGTGTGGCACACTCAGAAAAACACCAGTGTTGGGGGACACCGTGGTTAGAAAAAGCCCATCCATACTGAATAGAGGACATTTCCACTGCAGCTGCAAGATGTTTAATGTATCTGTTCAACTTTTTATACACAGCAAAATAGTGCAAGCATCCCTTCTGGCCAACACTCCGTTTCAGAGCTTGGTGACCACGCCCATGACTTGGAACCCAAGTTTTCTCTACAGACTTATTCAGAGGTAAGTACCTGCTTGAATAAGAAATGCCTGGTAAACACTGGGGTCTTGCAAAGCACTGTACCTTCATGTCCTGTGTTCTCTTCCACAGACACTCTGCTCTCAATTCTGTGTCTGTCATCCAGTCCCACACCAGACACCCCCGAGCATGAGGTTAGTTTGAATTTAGCTGTTTATTATGGGATGTATAAATGTTTAGTTTCGTAAATGATGTAGAAATGATGTAGTTTTGTAAGGGACATATTTATCAGTTAATTACAGTTATACTGCAGGTACAGTCTGAAAATCTTTGTCAGTACAGATAGTCATCATTTAAATCCTAAATGGATTAACCATCTTGTTTATGCTACTAAAATTACCTATTGAAGGATGTATGAATATGACATGTCATTCCCACAAAAAAAAAAAAAAAAAATTTTGCTGGAAAATTGAAATGTCCTTGGAAGTGCTTGGAGTTTTACTTTGAAGACAGAAGAAACCCTGGTGTACCATTCTCTGAACAACAGGGGGTGACGAGGACTAACCATCCTTTAAAACCATCGGGAATCACTAGTGAGAAGTACTGGCTGCATCAGATTACTCACACAGCAAAATCCATTAGTATCATTCAACATCACACAGCACTGCACAAACCGATCAAAATCAAAATCTGCAATCTGACTTGAAGCAGTTGCATACCGGTTAGGAATTTTGTCCGACTTGAGACTGCACCGACGCCACATGACCGTCACGTGTGACATCAAAGTACCGCAAGAGTGTTTAGAGAGTTTCTCCAGAGTGACTGCAGGAGCGCTGATGACGACACAACTGTTCACGATTGGCCAGATCTACCACATGACAACGATCACGTGTGTCGGGGTTTATTCAACATTTGCAGTTCTAATAATGGCCACAAATCTGTGTTTTTTAGAATGGTAAAAGCTTTTTTTAATGTTGTCGCACTGTTTGTATTGAGTCACGTTATCATGCAACACCGATGAAAGAGTATATACCCCACCGTATTAGCATTTAAACAGTATATGATTGTAGAACTTTTATTCTTGAAAAATATGGCACCGTATTAAGCAGTATATAAAGCATCTGTTGCTCATGAAAACGTTTCTCTGAAACGTCTGCGTATTTGACAATTACTGCATTTTATTTACTTCATCTGTGATAAGTATGCAAACACCGCGTGAGTGCCACTAACGGGAGCAGAAGTGTCCGGCTGACATGTCTGTTTTCAACCTCATGAACTGATTTGGACAGGCTTCTGAAGCAGAGTAATGGTCTACAGTATGATCTACAGCTAAATATAGGAAGTGTTGGTGATAACTAAGTGGATATTTTGTACCAAAACTTACATTTAATAAATAAATTAATATATAAATAATATGACACCGACCACAACTTCAGATGCCATTTTTATCTTTGGCTTAGCTGCCACAGAATTGAATGCACAGGATCGTGGAATATCAAAGGCAGTGAGGATACATCTATGCTGCCCTTTCTAAAAAAAAAAAAAAAAAAATCTCGGCCAGATGAAGGCATCTCAGGAGGCAGGATCTGAGGCTAACATTGAATTCGACATGCCTTGATGCTTTCCAACCTTGGGATGCACCCTTTGAAGGCAGCTTTTTTTCAGATTTAGATGCAGCCATCGTTTTCCCCACACCACATCTCTCTGCCCTAAGACCTCTTCAACTCAAGACATGTGGCATGGACCCCATACTTTATACCACCGCAGCTTCAACAGTCTCCATACTCCATACCTCAAAGCAATAGGTTTGCTGATCATCATCAGCATATCAACGATGCATTAGGCCTACAACTCTGGATGTTATCTTAGCGCAAAAGCTTGAGCAGCTCTCTATATGGTTCTCCAGCTGAAGAGAACACCACTGGTGCACACTGCCCAGCCATCAGTCCCTTGAGAAGGGAAGGCGAAAAGAAGAGGAGATGAAGAGAAGATGGAGGAGATTGAGAAAAAGATGGAGGAGATGGAAAGAAGGAGACTTTTACAACTCTTTATTTTTACTTTTTACTAAACCGCTTAAGTACAATATGAGATGGAGAATGAGAAGAATGGAGAATGGGAAGAATGAGGAGGAGGATGAGAAGAAGGAAATTCCCTCAGGGAGCTAGAAACAACAACCACACTGTAATAACTACCTGCTGTTTTCTCCAGCTGGAGAGAACACCCTTGCTGCTATAACTACAGGGGACTGCTGTTCTATCCCTCAAGCGAGGGACAGAACAGCTGTTCTATCCCTCAAGGGAGAATACCCCTTTGCTAGCCAGTAGGCTATATCAAGAATATCTCAATAACACTGTCTTTTCTCTTTTGCAGGAATGGAACAAGGTTGGTTTTGGGGGGTTCTTCTTCAGGCAGTAATACCTCTCATTATGTTTGGGGGATTAATGTTTAAAGCTCTTGTATGTTCAATTATTTTGGTAGCAAGAACCCCCTATAAGGAACCATACCAGCAAAGATAAATTGTGTTCAATAATCTCAAGTAAACTTGCCAAAGTGGCTCCTGTCTGAAATCAAGTGCAGCCTTAGTTCAGTCAGGCCACGCAGGCATAGGCTGCGACCAGCTGATGCGGTCAGCTGTCATCGCTCCAATCACTACCACTCTCCTATTAGACACAGGACATATATACGTGGCACCACTGCTCGGTAAGCATGCTCAAACGGCTCGCAACCCTCCATCCCCATTATAAGCATGAGCATATAACCGTGCACCTTCTGGTTGTCATCTTCCTTGTTTCAGATCACTAAGGCTTTCAAGTCTTAGCGGGCATGGACCTTACTGCTGAGAGACACTCATCTTCATAACCAGGCTACAGGATAGACGTCCCACTGCCACATCTACATGATTATCACTGTTCGACATTATTAAGAGTCTTAATTGTCATATATTTCCAAGCTGATGGTTCCGGGGGGTTAATGTTTAAAGCTCTTGTATGTTCAATTATTTTGGGAGCAAGAACTACCTATAAGGAACCATACCGCCAAAGATAAATTGTGTTCAATAATCAAGTAATCTTGCCAAAGTGGTTCCTGTCTGAACTAGGGTTGCCACCCGTCCCTTAAAATACGGAATCGTCCCATATTTAAAGGTAAAATGATGCATCCTGGATCAAATCAATACAGGATGCGATTTGTCCCGTATTTTACAATTGCCAACATATAGTTGAATAAACAAAAAAGTATATTGCACCGTTTATAATACTAATAGCAATTTCATACGAGGTATTAGAGAAGCTCATTTGCGCGTGATTCCATTTTGGCATCTTGTTTTACATGGATACGGAGTCTCCAGAACGCGCAACCGTTAAAAGCCCTTTCATGCTCTAAACCAGTGCGACGGTTTTAAAACAACATCTAGAGCTCACTCACATCCGCGCTTTAACACACAAGACTCTCCAGACGTAGGATGAAATAGGAAAGTTATCAGTGTGTCTATCCTGTAACTAATGATGAACATGCAGTTTGCAGAGAAGCATTTCAGTTGTTCATGTTGGACTGTCTGACTTAAAGGGATAGTTCACCCAAAAATGAAAATTTTGTAAAGAAATCAATTCAAAACGAAAGCATTATGTAATCTGTGAAGGTTGTATTTCCCTCTAATGTGGAGAGAGTCAGCACTGTGAATTTCATCTTGCAGCCAACAAGAAAACATTTGTTTATTAATAAATACTTAAATGTCTCCTTTTTCACAATTATTGGGCTACTTCTGTCTGTGCTTTGGGGCCAAATTAATGCATGTGCTTGAGCGTGGAATATATTTTTAAACATATAAAATGCATGCAAATAAATATTTTCTATCACTTTGTTTATCACTCTTGAAATGACTTGTACACTAATAATTTAACCCTCATACTTTACATAACAATAGCAGTCCTATTTATTTAGTGGTCCAAGTTGTAATGTATATTAATGACAATATGGGACAAATATAATGCAATTTAGTGGTGGCAGGTGCTGCGCGATGCCGACCTGTACAGTCAGACCAAAACAACGTGCAGTTATAAAAGGCGCAAGTGTGCGTACAGTCATGGGAACGTGTTCGGCAGTTAAGGACACGATGCGCGCGGCGAACATAGAACATATAAATAAATATTGGGGCCGCTTTGAGCCATTGCTGCGATATATCAACGTTGTCTGACATGTTTGTGAGGGCAAGACGACTTGCCTTAAAAATAAATTAAAGTAAACGGGGGAGCTTGCGTTTTTTTTTTCTGGATAAAAACACGATAACATTTACATTTATGCAACTGATTTTCAGAGGTTTGTGATCTACATGCAGTTAAAAATAACTGACTCCGAACTTAGAACGAATTCAAGCAGGATAAATATCAAGCCTATGAGCCTGTGCTTAGATTTTCTCTGCATCATATTTTAGATTAGATACATTTTAAAGTAGTGTGCAGTTTTATTTATATATATGAATTATGTGTTAATATTATTCCCCCCCCCCCCCCCAAAAGAAATTGATGGTTTACCTTTGTCATTCGAAGCATTAAAGTAGGTGGTCGCTTAGTGAGCTAGGCTTGCGTTGTTTTATAAATATTTTCTTTATTTTTCGTAAATATGCTAGAGTGCACCTCTGAATAAGTGGGTCAGTTTACGGCTTTGATTTTCGCTCCCATTATTTAGGCCCGAATTAAAACAGAAACGCATGAATTAAACCTGCCACGATTTCACTACATCAAACGTCATTGAACACCACCTGTCTAAATGAATTGACTCATTAATAAAACGTCCTCATGATTACAATCCAAGTTTCTCTCATTATAATCAACAAAATAACCATGACATGTAAAAAAGACGCTTCATTAACTGACAACTTACAGTCTTCTTTACATTGCTTTCATTTAATGTAAAGTAAAATAAAAATAAATAAACAAATAAATAAATTTAGCCGCATTTACATTGCAGGTTTGTATAATATTCGATAAAATATCAGTGCAAGATTTTGCTCGGTCTCTCGCGCATGATTGCGTGATGCACATGCAGGCATTTTATTCTTATTTTGGTTTTCTACATAGTTATCTTCATTACAAATCTTGTTTTGGTTTTATTTAGGATAATTGCATGTAAAAAATATTTGCTTTGTAATGCAATTGAAAAATGTGAATTAGTATTCACTATTCAAGTGTTTTGTGTGAAAATTATTAATGCGCATGGTCATGACAGGGAGGCGCCCTCTCGATCACGTGCAGTTTTTTCCTTATAATGAAATAACTTGAAAATTGGGTGCCTCACATCCATGAGAAATTATAATCTATAGAAAGCTTGAAATTGTTCTTTTATAACAAATCAATTCAACAAACGAAAGCATATTTTGTAATCTGTGAAAGACGGGTGTTTTCCCTCTTAATGTGGAGGAGAGAGTCAGCACGGTGGGGGGGGGGGGGGGGGGGATGTTCATCTTGCAGCCAACAAAGAAACCACCTTTTGTTTATTGCAATAAAATAATTCAAATGTCTCCTCCTTGTCTTCCACAATTATTGGGCTACTTCTGTCTGTGCTTTGGGGCCAAATTAATGCATGTTGCTTGAGCGTGGAATATATTAAGGCTCATTATGGATTTATATGTAATGTAACTACCCTAAACCTTCGATTCCGTTTTGAATAAATGACAAATGAACGACTCGTAACTAGAACAATCTTACGTGGGAGCAGACCTATTAAATACCCTCCTAGACATCTCTGTTAAAGTTTTTAAAAGCATTTTACTACGCGTTTGGTATAAATTCTTGCTTTCAGATCGGGCTGTAATGGAGAGATACCTTAACAATGATGTTTTCCTTTCCCTGCGAAACACAAAACTAAAAATTTAAATAAAATTGATATTTTAATGTTTTTAGTATGGCCAGCCCCCTTCTCTGCAGATTTGTGCTTCTCTGTTTTGTGCATTTTAAATCACATAAATCTACAAAATATATAAAAACTCTATGTGTTTTTTGTCGTCACGTCTGTAAAACAAAGCCTATAAAACATGTTTCATAACACGGATACTTTACTGATGGCTGGCCTCTGTTTATATAATTATAATAAATATTGTTCATGATAGGCTACATTCTGTGAAAATTTATACTATTTCACACTCTAAAAAATATTGTATGGACGTAATGAGAATATCTATCACACACAGCCATGCTCCAGCTCAGGGCTCATTCTAGCTGGTGATTGTCACTCACCCACTGGCGGGATGGGGGGGGTTGAGACACGTTTGCCGAGGCAGAAGTTTCTTGGGGCATGTGTGGTTTTGATTCTGACTGGAGCGGTCAGTGAGGTTTTGTAAAAGTCGGAGCGTCGTGGTTTTCCCGTGGTTTCGCTCCAGCAACCCGCTCCATCATGAGTACAATGCATGGCCACACGCCCCGTAATATAACGGCATATTTAGCACGAATTCACATGATAAACATATTTTAGCATATAGCCTTGAATACACATACTGTCGTCCGATCAGAAGATTATAATGACGGCAATAGTCGAGCATTACAGGCTAGTTTCTCAAGGAGTTTGTCCTGATCCCTTTTACTTGAATATTTTTTTCGGGTTGGTAAATGCTTGTCAATTAACACAGATCACTAACACGTTATGCCACACTCAATCGCCGTTGCAATAAGGCTTTCAAAACAAATGCATATCTTACAGTAACGTACTCATCTGTATCTGATTTTTGAATGAGCAGAAATCTGTAAGAAATCATCGATCTTTAGATAATAGACTGACTGCTCGGTGGCGCGGAGGGAAACTGTTGCTTCTCCACTCTCACATACCTGCTGAGTGGAGAAGATTTTCACCACCCCGCCCTATATGAACAAGACCGTTCGGGTGTAGACACTGTGGGGAGGGATTAGACAGTGTGTCCCTGCTTATTTTACAAATAACTGATAGAAGAAATAAAATATATACATAAAACCTAAACCAGCGGCATAACGAGATAAAAATCTAGACTAGAAAACATATTTACACTTGCTCTGTCCCTACGTCCAGGACACTGACTCACTGGAGCTGCCGACCAGTTTTTACAATCTGAACAGCTCTTAATTCCGAGTGGCTGGGTAGATGTCATGATGGGCTAGTATTAAAAAAATAAAAAAATAAAATAAATACAGGTAGTGTACCAGCATTAATAGGTAATAACCTTAGCTACTGCTTTTTGTTTATATCAATCCATCATGTTTGTCTCCCTTTATAAATTTGACTGGTAAATGATAAAGAATTAGACTTAAAACTGTTTTGAACCAATTTATTTGTCCATTTGAATATTGATTTTAAGTAGTGAGGCAAAAAAAAAAAAAACGAGTTAAATCGGATTGCATTGCGATTTTTTTGGTTGAAAAAAATCGTGGAATTTTTTTAGGCCATCGCCCACCCTAGGATGCACACAGTTTTTTTTTCCCCCTCGGAAAATTAAGTTATAAAACTAATAAACTTTATTGCGACTATACATTATCCAACATTTGACAGTGGGATCAAACCTTCTTAATGGCTTGTGTTTAAAACCAATATTTGTCCTAAAAACCTTGTTCTGCAACTTTGAAACCCCTTTTGAACCACTGTCCATAGGAAAGACCAAGAGATTCACACCTTTATCTCGACCCCCACAGCTTATACAAACTACTCCAATTCCCCCTCCAGCTTAAAGCTGAACTCGGATCTGTTTTTTTGCGTGCTGCGAAGCAAATCGGTGTGTTTTCGCCATGTTACTGGGTTGAAACATGCACGTGCACTAACATGCAGCCATAAAGCTACCTCTTTTTATTCATGTAGTTTCCCGCAGACCATATTATTATTATCACTAGACCTAAATAGTAACGAATGAACAATTGATAATTAAATCATATTTTTGGAGAAAATCGGTAGACATTTGTGAATTTAAGGCGTTTTGAGGCAGGCTTTAAGACCAAGCCAGAGTCCTCCGTCAGCTGCTGCCCGCTTCACAGCAAGCGAAGAGCTCTAAATGACCCAGCTTCACCGTCCACGGTTTTTTTGATTTTATAAAAGCAGTTTTGAGGCTGTAATACAACACTGGGACTGGAGTCATGATCCTAACATTTTAGCATAGGCGGGAAAACATTCAGTCCTTACCTGAATGAAAGACGTATGTTCATTTGAGCTAATGCTGTTTAAATAGAGATTTTAAAAAAACAACAAAAAACACTAACCACGGCTTGTCAGGCTATTCTTAACTTGGAGCTCATTCATATTGAAAGTAAAAATCCAACAACCAACAGCAACCTACACCTCAGTGTTTCTTTCATTAAAGTATGCATTCAGTTTATCAACAGGCTATGTGTGTTTGAACATAATATGTTTAGTTGAAATCTTTAAGTGCCCATCTGTGTTTAAAAAACGCTATCATAGAAATGTTTGTATAGACCTTCATGTTGTTATGCTTTAAAATCCACTGGACCAGACATATCATATATTATTTGTAACATTACAAATATTTGGTCCCTTATTTTCTTAAAGAGTAAATTACTTATTTTTCTTCAAGAATAAACATTACCAAAATACCGAATGGCAATACAATAAGAACCTCTTTCATGTATAACGCCCTTTATTTTCCATTTCTGAAGTTAATTTGGCAACACTAATGATTCGATGTGACCTCCCACTGACATGGCACGTTCCTCAAAAAAAAAAAGAAAAAAGAAATAATAAAATAAAACCTTGTTAAAATGAACCCTCTGATTGCATGTCAGCATTAAACTAACAATATTATTATAGTCCATTTTTTTTTTTTTGAGACCAATTCCTGTATTGATCAGGTTATGTGACAGCAACCTTTACATCAAACAGTTTTGAAATGCGTCCACAGAACTTGAGTCATCGCCAGAGGCAGCTCTTGAGCGCATGCACAAAGTCCTTTTCGGATGCAATGGAAAATAAAGCTGGAATAAAATTATAGCTACGACACTGACAACTGAATAACATAGTTAACAACCATAGCTACAGATTAGGCCCATCTCTCTGTGGATTCCTAAGTACATACTTAATGCGTAAATTTGTTTATACTCAAACATATATATTGCCCTAATACTATCTGGCATGACCTGTTTTACCCATAACAATGCATGTGTAAAAAGGTCCTTTCTTTAAATATTTTTTGATGAGTAGACTTTTTGGCATTTTAAGGCTGTTTTAATGTATATTTAATGTTATTTGTTGATTTTACGTCTTCCTTTCATTTCCTTTGCGCCACCCATGGGGGCAGAGGAAGCCCGTTCTCTGTATCTAAGTTGAAGTCGGCCGAGCGTGCCGCCATCTTGTAGCAGAAACTTCACTTGCGTTTAGCGCATCCCATGGACTCCCATGTCATGTTTTCGCGTCACTTGTGACAGCGAATAACTTCTAACATCTGAGGCGTTTAAATACTCCTTTGGTCCATTAATTTATTTCTAAAGATACACGACAATGTATAAAGGGCTCCGCACTTACCCTTCTATGTTACATTATGGCCCCGTAGAAAACAGTTTTTTGTAACAAATAGGCTAACGATTGCGTCATACCACTCGACTCTCTGTCGCACATCTAAGGAAATTACCGTACAGACAGGAGGAGAAAGCTCGCAGGCAATCGGGGAGACGTCAACGAGATATGTGCGTTACTGGCGTTACACTTTTAAATCACTATACAAAATAATTAATCAGAATACTTACTCCTGCCTCACAGTCCCACGCCAAAGAACTCTCCCGCTCAAACGCCTCCGTCATCTGGCAAGATTAACGATGGCCAGTGCTTTTTGCGCACGCACCAGCGACTGAGAAGACATTTACAGCTGGGGATCAGACACAGGTGTTGCTGACGTCATCACGCTTAGTTTGAGTCTGCGCGTCAGAAACGGAAGTTCTAAAAATCGCTAAAAACGGGCTTCACTTGTCTCAATTGAGTTTCAATGGGGGTCGCTGTTGTCCATTTCTTGTTACTGTCTATGGCGCCACCTGCGGTAGTGTTTCATGAATGATTTTAACACGCCGACTGCCTTTGCAGTTAACGCCGAGGCCCTGCGGTGGCGGTACTTGCCGCGGTATTACCCATTTTGTTATCAACTACTGTACCTTGATGCATTAACACTGGATTTCTCTAACATAAGCGGGGCACCCGAAGGCCCTAATAAACTTTGGAGAATCATCTTACATGTTTGTACGTTTCCAAAGTCTACATGAATTCAAGGAAATGTTGACATAAAATGTTTCTAATGCAACATGGCTTATGTGTTTGTAGGATCCTTTGGATAAATTAAGTAGACTAAATTAACAGACTTTTGTTTTTTGGCACTCAATTCATCTAAACATACTGTACCCTTTCTAAGAATTGTTTCTGCAGTTTGGCCCAGATTTCTCTGTCAATCTCCAATGTTGACGCACCTGTGACTGGCCTGGGGTGGATGTATAAACACACAATGTCCTCAACACAAGATAACCAAAGGATTGCTTTCATGGGCCTTGCTCAGACAAACCTGTTGAATCCAATCTTTTGCCATGAACCGTACCTCAACCTGTGTTTCACTTGTATCTGCTGATTGATCACCATGCGCGTGTTTCATAGCGATCACAACGGCTCTAAACAAACGGGCGGTCGATCGCGCTGTGCGGCCGAGGTGGGCACCTCACTTCCCACAACAAACGTCAACACAGGTTGCCAACTGAACGTTCTGTCATGTGGAAGCAAGTGGAGCTGTCTGCTGAATGTGGAACTTGACTATTCGTCTTTGGAATCAAATCACCCACAGTTCAGAGTTTTGTGTTGTTGGCACCAAGCAGCTGACATCCCTGTATATCAGTTCTTCATGGCTAGGGAACACTACCTGAAATGGATCCTCATAATGTATGCAAAACATGTTGGCACAATCACTCCGGCATCTCGGAAACTTCTTTTACGCTCAATTGATTACGTCACTGACACAAACAACACACTTTGAGGGCTGTGTTGCCTGGATTTCTTTTCATAAAGTTCAGCAAACAACTTCAGCACATATGGGAATGTCTCTACCTAAGTTGGCTGACTACGACAGTCAGCCCTTCTCTCTCAGTGACTCCTTTCTTTCCCATACCGATAGTTGGGGCACCATTCCCATAGCTCGCTTCAAAAAAGTTCCAAGCCCCGAAGTGAAAAGCCTCATATGAACGCTCAGTAACTAAATAAAAACAAATCCCTCACTGTTTATATTGAGTACAAGGAAATTACTGTAAAAATGGGACATGGGATCTCTGGTTGGGCACTACACACCTATTAAGGCATGGTGACAATTGCTACCAGATTGCGTTGGTCCCTTTTATTCGTGAGGGTGACCTGTACAGAAAGGACATCCGTGAGGGCGCATGTCCTAAGCCACGGTGTGGCATGTGTGCCTCTTGATTGATGCTCCCGTTGTAACTGCCTTTATTTCTGTGCTGTACTTGGTTGAGGTAATTTTAAGACAAGTCCACATGAATTAGCATTCATGTGGGTAGCCCTGTAGTGGGTAAATTGATTGTTGATGTTAAAAGCGTGTCTCTTGTAAGTGCAACTGCAGGTTTAGCTATTCCAGCAGTTCTTCTTGAGTGGTCTGGAACTCTTTTTTGATTGTGATTTTAGATGTTTTACCATTAGAGTCATTTTTGTGCTGCTTATCTACAACTACCCATTGGATATATGACACTTCTTTCTCTGGACTGTACTCCATAGAGACTGGGATAGAGAGGTCCTTGTATTCAGGAACTTTCTCCATACATGCAACTTTATATTTTTTGTGTCACAAGAGATTTTCCTTTCATTAGGGCTTCCAGTTTGAATATGGTGCTGAGTACTTGCAAGTAGCGTATCTTTCTGCACGAGACCAACCCAGATTCTCACGGCATCTAGCACAGGCATGTGTCCCCGATCACTCAAAGGCAGGTGATCAACCCAAAAAGGGCCTGAGCTACAGAAAAGTGTTTTTTGCTTTTTGTATTTCTTCAGAGTTAGGGTCTGCTTCTTTTTTCCAGTTGTGATGCGACTCACATCATCCTTTAGTAATCCCCTCACATCGATTGATCAGACCTTCACAATCCTGTTGTTCTTCTCCGCTGGTAGGTTAGTTGTCTTCAGATTCTTCTCATTTTTCATCTTTTATGAAAAGCCCAATTACTTAGAGCATAGCGTTGTATTCTGTATTTTTCATGACTTTTCCTGTGTATCACTTTTGAAATTATTTGCTTTCTTTCTCCCCCTGTGCTTTTTGTATTTTGTTACGATGTCCTCCACGAGGCTGCATAAAAAAAAGGGTCTGCTGGATGGCCATCACTTGTAAGTTTGTTTAGCTGTTTGTTCCCTTTGTTCATGGAGATGCAATTTTTCTTTTTAGTGCGCTGGAGTCTTTTTCTTGTACTTTTCTGTTTTTTTTTTTTTTTGGTTTTATTTTTTCAACAGTAATATTCAGTTCTTCCTTTGCTTAGCTTCTTTTGCATTTTTCGGGGTTCTTCTCCTCTCCCCTGATTATGTTGCCTAAAACATTCATCCCAATAGATAACCATTGCATTAGTCATGAAATTACTGCTACACTGTTAAACTTAACCTATATGACCTGCTGTTCTAAATTCATAGTGTAATGTGACCTCATGGCTAGTAAACCACCCCTCTAGCCAATGATCTCCTTGGCACATGATCCATTTAATAAATTATACCTGAAGTGCTCGGCTGTGGTGTACGCGTGCTCTGGTATACCTGGGGTGTGTGGAGGGCTCACAAGGTGTTTGAGTGCTTCCATTCCTGTCCGGACCTATGGTAAGCCTCTCTCCCCTTTCTGCAATGTTGCACTTTTGCTCTCTGACTGAAGTCATTGACTATTTCTTCCTCCCTGACTCTAGTCCTTCCGTATCTTTCCACGTTCCTTCTCTGAATATTTCTTTCTCCTCTCTGGGTCTGCATCACGTCGTTCACTGCTAAAGTCGCTGCTTTCTCTGCAGCACTTAGTGGGGGGGGGGGGGGGGGGGGGGATTAGCACTCTGCAGATGGTAAATACAGGTACATTGATACATTTACCATATAGTAAAGGTAACTGTAAAACATAAAAAAACAAGTAATCATATTTACATAAACTATATTCCACTATTATATCAATGACCAGAGAATGCAACTCATTCCTGTTACTATTACTCAGTCTGTTTTGGCTTATAGAGCGAACAGGACTGAAGTGTCACAGACTGAGTTTTTAGCATAGATTAGCAATACCTTCTAACTGCCACATGGCACACATGCTAATAGCATAGATCTGAAGCAATCTAGTGATTTATCAAAATGTTTTATTTTTCAACTTAACAAATACTAATTTAGGTAACAGGGCAAGTATGGTTGATATTGACCCTCTCAATATGGTTGAAATATCATCAAATATATTGAAAGCAATGAAGGACTTAACCTTTTGTCTCCCCATTCCTCAGAGATCTAAGTTGCAACTTCCTGTTGAAAAAATTTCTTTTTGAATGTTCCAAGTTTATCAGAGGGGAAAGTGTTAGTGTGCTGAGTGTAAACCTGGGGACAAACTAAAATGTGTATTTTGTCAAAAATGTTATGGATTTTTTTTTTCTTTTGAAAAACAGGAAATCATTGATTGGATATAAAGTCACACATAAATGCAAAAACAATTAAATTTCTGAAGGATTTTAATCATAATATTTCATGGAATTAAGACAGGGCAGGTAACAGGGACATGCAACAGCTTCCTATACTTATGTTCTATGTATTTTTTATATAATGATTTGAATTATACATTCTAATTTTGCACTTAGCTAAATGTGAGACACTTGCTTATAATAAAATGTATTTTAGAGTTCCATTTTCATGCATTTTTATACTTTTAATGTCCTGGGGAAAGAAATGTTTACCCATTTGGTGAAATTTCCCATATGTTAATAATTTACACGTGTTATGTAGTATTGATACGCCGAAGTTTGATTTTATCGTACTGCCAGCACTCATGTTAAGACTGTTTTGATTCTCATTAATGTTTCTTCCATCAAATAGATAGTGCTGTTGCAGTGTAGTGAATCGATTTCTTTTTTTGTATAGAACTTCACTCTTATCTAAAATGGACACAGATTGAAGTGTTGAGAGAACAAATATGGTGAGGTAACACATGACAAGTGGTTTAGTTTGTATCCAGATGTTTCTTGTTGCTTAAAAATGACAACCAACTGTCCATAAAGCATGAACTGTAAAGGAATTTTGTTAGTAGTTAATAATTTCCAAATGTGTTATACTTGCCTGTTATTGTGCAAGAATAAAATAAAAATAAATACCCATTTAAACTAATCGCCAAACGCGGCAGATGTCTAATCTGTGTTCGCATAATTTCCTACAGTTTCCAGTGCTCTCATTCCGTTCACTGTGTTTGAGGCCGTAACCTAATTGTTGTGGTAACGTGCTTTTACTGTGAATACCAGTTGAACTACAGTACTGTGTGGTAAAAGCATAAGGGGTGCAGTTGTCTGTTCTATCACTGCAACATACCATCAGTAGAACTAGTGGTTCGTCTGTGGTGAAGCATGGCAAGGGATGTGAATATTTGTCATACCAAATATTGGCCAAATCAGTCTCTTGTCCTCTCAAACCAATGTTAAAAACCACTGTCATGATGAGGTTTTTTTTCTTTCTCTCCAAAAGGTGTGGCAACCCGTGGGTTGCTGACAAAATGAAAGTGAATGCAGATTTTTTTTACGGGAAAGGTTTACACCTGCTTAAGATTTTATTATTATTATTATTTTTATATTATTTTTTATTTTTTTTTTTTTTATTTCAAAAAACAGTTTTATTTGCTCATTGGGGAAGATTGTACATAAGAGGCCCAAAGGACTTTTTAAAAAATTTGTCAAAGCCAACTTTTTATCAAGGGGTCTTAGGTTTTAAAAAAGCATTTTTTTATTAATAAAAGTAAGCATAAAATATAAACATGAAGCACTAAAGAAATAGTTTAAAAATATAAAAATGGGGATCACAAGATTAAACAGTCTTCAAATTTAATATAATTGTCAGTGGATTGAAAGTACCTACTGTTGTTATGATCAAATTAGTTTTGTAAATTAAATGGGAAATAAATTTAAAATGTATTTCACTATAGATTTTACCAGCATTATTGTTCAAAATTAATAAAGGAAAAATATATCCCTTTGGGGAATTCTTGTGTAATTTTGACTAAAATCTTTTCACCTTTCCCTGAAACTACTAAAAAGACTTCCCCCAGAAGACTTTAATAACATTTGTATTTCAACAAGAGTACAACTTTTTCCTTTCGGGAACTTAAGCGCCCTGGGGTCGTATGGGGAACACCCGTCGGCCCCCGGGTCTGAAGTTTTTAAAAAAAAAAACCCCCGAGGGGGGCCGGCGACAGCCTTCCCCCCCCCCTCCGTGCGACTAAAAACAGGCCCCGGGGAAAAAGCTTTTTCTTCTCTTCACTGACTGGGAAAGCGAAATCTGAAAGAACCGAAGAGCCCTTTCTCTGTCATCAGGCGATTACACAAGTTTTTGACAATGAGCATCCTGTCGCGTTTTGACCCGATGACACCCCAAATCTTTACGGATTTTTTTGGGTAAGAAGGGAAGAGAGCCCGGGGGATGATGTTGTTTATTTTAAAACACTTTCGATACTGAGGGGTTTTCTCGTGGGTTTTTACCCGGAAAAGCAAGATATTTGAGGATGGGGAAGAAGCGGGCTGAGCCTTTCAATTGTCCCCCCCGGGATTAGAGTGTTGGATTTTTTTGGATGCCCCCGGAGTGTTATCTTTCGACCATACCTCCAGCTCGGTGGCCTTCCATTTCGCCGATCTCCATACAAAACGAAAGGAAAAGAAAGAGGGCCTTTTCTTCTCGCATCCATCGGTTTCAGCATAAGAGTTTTTAAATGAGGGGATGCAAAAAAACGGGTTTTTGAGAGGATGCCCCCCGCGAAAAAAGCTTTTTCGGGGGAGACATCCTCCTTAATCTCCCCCTTGCCATCTGCCCTCAAGCAACATCTTTCTTAAATGGGAAGGCATACGCACAGAAGGTCGGCTGGGCTTTTTTCAAAAAAAATGCTTGCATATCGACTGATCTGCTAAAAGGGCCGGATAGAGGGGGCTTTTTTTCCCGTCAGGACCGAGTCCGCACCCCAGGCCCCCTCCGGCTACCAAGAGGCCGCCCTCCCGGCAGGACTATGGTGGGCCCTGGTGGTGGCGGAGAGACATCTGTTAACCGCAACATCGGGAAAAAAAAAAAGGTTTTTGGGTCAGGTTTTTGCCTTTTGAACTTTTTTGGATTTCCGAACGGGATCGGGGTTCGGGGGACGAAGGGGCATCCGGCTTTCAGATTTCGTTTCCCCGAAGGTCCAGGCTGAGCCCAACAAAAAGGGGGTCCTGGCTCCGATTGAGGATTAAAAACGGCAAGAAGGTAGGCCGGGGTCACGCCCTCCCCCCCCCGGGCAGGTTTAAAGGAATGGGGGTCATAAGGGGTAAGCGAACCTGGGATGGATCCAGAGAGGCAGCGTTCTCGCTGAGTCAGAGGATACTGAGGTTCTACTCGCCCTTTAGGGGTTTTTAACTTCTGCTTTTATCCCCCCTTTCCCAATTTCCCTATAACCACCAGCTTCCACTGATCGAGGTTGGTGGAAACCTCTAACGCATAACAGTCTCCTATGCTGGACCTAATTTGTTGGGCTGGTTCTATGGTTCTAGCAACCACCTACTGATGTCCCTGCTAAAAGGAGGCAGCCCTTGACGGGGCTCCAGCGCAGGAAGGTGGGAATAACCCTTTCTGTATATACTTATGTGTAATTGCTGGTATGTGTCTCTAATAAACTCTGTGAGTTTCCTTTGCAGTGCTCAGTTTACGTAGTTTACTAAACACAGCTCGTCGCACCACCATCCGCTTCATGTTCCGTTATTAGGTGCTGAGATCACAGGTTCTGGCGGGAGTCCTCCTTGATCATCAGGCCTGGCACAGCACTGCAGGGAATTTCATGGATGTCCGCCAGGTCACGAGGGGGTCTCCGCCGGCCTTAGGTGCTGTCCAATCCAGCGGGAATGAAGGTGGCAGTTACAGAAGTCTTCCCTTGTTGGCTGCCTCAGGTGATGCTCCCCTCCTAGAGGTTTATAAAATTCGAGCTTGCCTCTCCCGTGCGGTTTTCCGCGCCTCCCAGGCCTATGTGAGCTTAGGACCTTTAGGTCACACGCTAAGCTCTGTGGTACGTTCCTGATAAACCACATGGTGGGTCAGTGTGCACCGGTGGAACACGTTGCACAAACACTTTCTAAAAATCCAACGTAGTTGTAGAGTGTGCGCACGCAAGACTCTGCGCAAATTTCTGAAATCCTGTTATGGGAAGACGGTTACGCGCTTTGGCCTCGTTACCCTTTCTTGAGGGATGATTTTCAGACACTTGGTTCCTTTGGGCTCCATTCAGCCAGTGTATTTTGTTTATACACTTCAAGCATCGCTTACCTCAACATGAGGGCTATTCAGGGGCGATTCTCATGGTAGTTTATGTGTCATGCTCCCCTTTTCCACGAAGGTCGCCTATAGCGTGCTACTCTGGATTCAGGAGTTCTCCTCTCATATGAGACGGAGTTCACTGTTTTTCCCAGAGCGCTCCACATTATTTCCACAGATCGAGTTGTTACTCTCAAACATACTTTTTTGAGATGCACCATTCCTCTATGACTGCGCTATCATAGTGCCATGAGAGCCCTTCCTTAGAACATATTTGAAAATCCATGATTTGGTAAGTGTTCCGTGAAGTCCTTTGCACACTTTGCTGAAATCCACACTGTGGTAAGTTCGCCGAACTAGTACTCGCGTTTCTTCTAAAATCCTTATGGTGGAGGGCGTCGCGCGGTTGCTTCGTGCCCTTTCTTAGCTGGTAAAAGCCCCTGCCTTGGGCTCCCAATGCCACCCTGTATCCCGGCTACCTATCTAAACAGGGTTTGCTACGGGATCCTGTTGGACAGCTCCCTTCAGCAAGCTTTGGCGGAAGCAAGCTGTAGCCGCTGTGTGACAGGCAAGACTTAGTATAAAATGCTATGTTCCTATGCCTGTTCCCTTTAAAGAATATTTCCTGATTCCAGCCTTTAGCTCTACCACCGGGCCGAGCCCTAACATAAGTTGGTATGTAGCTTAGGCTTTTGCCTTAAGGGGTAATTGTCCAGACAGCCGGCTAAACGGCCCGGTGGGCAACTCCCTTGAAATGGTAGAGTTGGTACTTAGGGTTCGCCATGATCCGGGCCTGCACTCGCCCTCAGCATGGCGCGTGGGTATACGTTCCCCATTCTACCCCTAGAGGACGCAGTTCGAATTTTCCCTTGAAGGGAATGTCTCAGGTTACGAATGTAACCATGGTTCCCTTAGTAGGGAACGAGAACACTGCGTCCTCTAGCTCCCTGCCATGCCTTCTGACGCAAGCTTCAGACGAAGACGTCTGAATGACTTTGTTCTCCGGTGCCTGTTTTATGTCGCACCGGTAGTGACCGTCATAGGCTTTCGCCGGCCAACCGTTGGTGTTTTTTTCGATTGTGTATGCTTCAGACACGGGTCACGACGAGGTGTCCCCCATAGCGACCCCTAGAGGGACGCAGTGTCCGTTCCCTACTCAGGAACCATGGTTACATTCGTAACCTGAGACGTATTATAAACTGTCTTTAGACTCTGATATTGTCCTAACTCTTTTAAACATGATGTTATAGCCTCTGCTCAAAAACGGGATTGTGATAGACTGTTTAATGATATCAGCTTGTTTCCAACCCACACTCTTACCTATATACAATAATATTCAAAAGGGAAATTTTAATAAAAAAATCAATTATTAAGATTAATTACAATTATTTATATCAGCTGCCGGTAGAACCATAGCATAATTAATATACCATCAATTACTCTGTTGTCCAGCAAACTTAAGTGTACTTTACATCAACTGAGAAACTCAGAAAATAACTTTCTCACAGTACTAATGCATTAGAGCATGTAGCAAGATCAGGAAACCATCAGTGACATAATCAGAAACTTGTGTAATTTGTGCACAAAAGTTTTATTAACTAAACACTAACACATAACTAGTCTAACAAACATACACACACTCACGCACAGTGGTCGAATTATAAAAAAACAGATCTACAGATTTCTTTTCATTTGTTTCTTGCATCTCTACGCATGTTGTGTATGAAAAAATGTCTGTGTCATGTGTGTAAAAACAACAAACTGACAATTTATATATAATCATTTTGTAAATTGTTATATACATTTGTTGTGGATTTATTGTAGCTGGAAATAATAATGTAGCTGTATAAATAGTTTGCTGCTGAATTGGAAATGTATATATACATCTTTAACATGACGCGGGTTTGATAACACAATGAGTTTGTCTTTACTATTCACGTTAGATGTGACACCTCATAGTAACAAATCCTTTGAGTGAGAGTGTAACGTTACATGGCAGCCGATCTGTTTCATAGTTAAAGTAACCTTTTCATGTTTTCTGTGCTGTTTTCTCCGTGCTCAGCATGGCACGGACGCGATGTTGTCTGGGGGTTTGACAAAAGGAGAGTGGGACAGTGGGCGGTGCTCGGGGTGGTGACAGAAGGAGGTGACTGTGTAGTTCTAATGTCAACTTTTTACGGAAGTCACAACGGTTCGTGAAAAATCACAGCTACTTTAAGCAGTGTGCATTTTGCACTGTGGACTGGACTGTTTTTGAAATTTATGTGGTAGTTAAATAGCCCCAAGACCTCAGTTATCGTGAAAAAAAGCCAGAAAAAAAAAAAAAAAAAAAATTTCAACTTTTGACTATATGGGACCTTTAAGATCTTCCCTGATAAACACTTCTGCATATGGCTTGATGGAATCTTGTCTCAAATTAAAGGCTGATAAAGCTTTTTATTGTCACTGGTCCTCCTCACCTGGACTCTGCTCTCTCTTCATGCTTTTAAATCTAGGCTTAAACATTTCTCTGTTCTGTTTTTAATTTTTATATTGGTTTTATAGTATGTATCTTGTGTTTTTTTGTCATACTTTACCTTGTTCAGCACTTTACCTTTACTCTGCTGTGTATAAATGTGCTCATAAAATACACTTTACTTACTAAATAAAAAGCAGTATAGATATCATTCTCTAACTCAACTTCTTTCTAAATGACCTTGATATAAAAAATCACAACCTACTAAACAGCCAAATACTCTTTATACTACCTGGATCAATCCTAACTGTCCACTATTATAGTTTCAAAAAAAAAAAATGATATGTAGATAAATATATATTATATATATATATATATATATATATATTATATATATATACATATTACATATACACACACACACACACACACACTTTTAATGTGGAACCCATCACTGTCCAATGAAAATTGCACAACACTGTAGATATCTTGACTGACACTTGACACACTTTCAACATCCAAAGCATGTCACACCTTGTAGCAACTTCTGAGTTCAGCAGCATTTCCTGACAATCAACCTTTTCATGCTGAACTGACTGAATAAACAGCAGATCAGAGTTTAGATGGAACTGACTGTCATTCTTCTCATTCTCACGTCTCTTACTGATAGAAGTAAAAGAAATTTCAGAGCAATGCTGTTCAACCCACTTCAGAGGAAGACAAAGACAGATCTACAAACACTAAGTTGAGTGTTTCATCTTTCTCGAGTTGTTTTTATGTACGAATGTCCCGTCTTATGTTCATTGGTCACTTTGTTGCTGCTTTAAAGCTTGGCTGAAGTTGTTTTTGTGGTTTTATATCAGCTTGTCAATGTCGTCATCAAAACACGTATAAAGTTTGTCTTTGGCAGTGAAGCACAAAAAGCCTGCAGTTCTGATACTTTTGTCACATGGGTGGAAAACACTGGTCTCATTTTATTCATCCTGTGAATTGATTCTCAAACGTATTTGCATGCGCTCTTAACTCTTTGAGAGAGAACATCACTCATTATCACAGACAGCTTTGATGAATTATTGTGGGTATTAAATTGTTCACCCCAAATTCTATTAACCCAGACCTCAAAATCAGCAGCATTTCTACTTCATTAAACTCTTTTACTTTAGTTCACGAAAGTAGACATAACCCCCTAGCACCCTGCAGCGTTACAGAAATACAAGTACACTCCCAAATATAGACCACTCCCGCCAAGTGTTCATAAATGCATATCGTTTGTTCCCTTTTGAATTTTAGATCTTGGAAAAGTCCCACGCGCGCCCTGAAGTCCCCCGTTTATAACCCCTCCCATACCATGCCACACTCTAATGAATTCACACATGTCATATCTTTTCAGCTTGGTGCTGATCTCTCCCTGCGACGTTCGCGACCACACCCTATTCTGAAGGAAACAATCCCACCTGACACCCCCCCACCACACCCTGCCGTCAGAAGCGACATAATACCCCCCACGTTCCTAGCCAACCCCCGACCTGCCTGTAAACAGCGCTTTAGCACAGAGTCCAACCGCAGTTAATTTGTTTTCCCTGAAATGGTTGTGGTTTAAACTTGTTCTGAAGCTAAACATAGTCGTTTGCCGTGGTTTCAGACAGAACCAGGTATTGCAACTATAATTCCCAGCACAACACCCGATTAAGTTCTTCCACAACAAATAAAAGTCCCCACCCATCGACAATATCACGACCCAGCAGTAAGAACATATTCATCGGATAATTTCTGCTCATTTTTTCCATGTTTCACTGTGTTGAGCTGTTGTACTTCCAATGACAAACAAGTTTAAATGCTATTAAAGAGATAGTAGTTCCACCCAAAAAATGAAAATTGAGGTTATCCTTCTGTTAACCCCCAGGGCATCCAAGATGTAGGTGGACTTTGTTTCTTCAGTAAAACAACAAAGTACAGGTGCATCTCAATAAATTATTATTATAATGATTACCAAAATTTCTTGCGTAAACAGGTGCAGTGAACTTTGGTTTTCAATAAACCACAATGGCACCACACCCAGTAGATGAACATTGCACCCCAAATCATCCCAACCAGACACTGCACGTAAACCCCATCTAACACTTGGACTAGCAAGCAACTTGGGCTCATGAGCTTCTCCCACACCCTTCCTCCAGACTAGAGGCCACCTTGGTTTCCAACTGGCACCAATACAACACCACCCGACCCAGACCACTCTTATCTGAAAAGAGGACTATCAGTACCTTTTTTGTGCAGCCGATGGGTGGATCAGCAACCTATAATAGGACATCTACAGCCCTGAAAGACAGCGGAGACCAGGACAACTAGATGACAACCAGAGACAGATCCCCTGTAAAGACCTTGTCTCAGACGACCACCGGGACAAGACCACAGGAAACAGATTATTCTTATTCTGCACAATCTGACTCCTGCTGCAGCCTGGAATTGAACTGCTGGTTTCATCTGCCCAGAGGAGAACTGTCCCCCAGACTGAGCCTGGTGTCTCCCAAGGACATTTCATTTACAGTGATATCGTTGAACTGATTGCAAATTATTGCACAGATACCATTTAACCTGAACTGAGCTGCATGATGACATCACTGAATTCAATGCTGAACTGCCTTTAACTGTCATTTTGCATTATTGACACACTGTTTTCCTAATTAATGTTGTTCAGTTGCTTTGACGCAATCTTTTTTGTTTAAAGAACTATATAAATAAAGGTGACTTGACTTGACTTGATTTTAGCCCAGGTAAGACGCCTCTGACGTTGTCTGTGGTTCAGGAGTGGCTTAAAAAGAGGAATACAACAACTGTAGCCAAATTCCTTGAACCACGTCTCTATGCCTTCCTTGACCCCAGACTCAGTCCAGTCCTTGTGAAGTTCACTCAATTCTTAAATCAATTTTGCCGTGACGAATCCACATACGGCTGCGGTTCTCTCAGTTGTTTGTGCATCTTTTTCTTTCCACACTAACTATTTCCTTCCACTCAGCTTTCTGTTAACATGCTGGAATACAGCACTCTGTGAACAGCCAGCGTCTTTGACACTGATTGTTTGTGGCTTCACCCTCATTGGTGAAGGGGTGTCAATGATTGTCCTTCTGGAACAAACTGTCAGATCAGCAGTCTTCCCCAGATTGTTTAGCCTAGTGAAACAAACTGAGCGACTAGTTTTGAAGGCTCAGAAAAACCTTTGCAGGGGTTTTGATGAGATTATCTAGATGTGGCCTGTACCCATATTCTAATTTGTTGTGAAAAGTGAAAGTCGTGAAATTTGAACAAGTGATGGTAACCATACTCCTGGATTGGAGCTCTGCATTTTAACCCATCCAAGTGCACACACACAGCAGTGAGAAGTGTGAACACACCGTGAACACAACCCGGAGCACTTGGGCAGCTATATATCCCAGTGCCTGGGGAGCAACCTTCAGTGCCTTGGCTCAAGGGCAACTTCAGCCATGGGTATTGAGGGTGGAAGAGAGCGCTGTTTCAGTCACCTCCCTCTCACCTACGCTCCTGCCAGACTTGAACCTGTCGACCTTCGGGGTTACAACTCCCAATTCTCTAACCATTAGGCGACAAGCTGCCCCACCCAATTGAGATGAGATTGGTGAATGGGTGTGGATTTTTGTTAATGTGAGCAAAGTAAAAAGAACCAAAGACTATAACTACTTAAGTCTTGTGCCGGACTGTACTTAATACACGAAGGTTTCACAATTTGAGTTGGAATTACTGAAATAAATGAACGTTTTTCCAAAACCATTCAAAATTTTTTGAGATGACACCGTGTAATGATTTTTTAGCTCCACCAATTGCCAGTCTCTCAAGTGGACCCTTGACACTCCTAATTGAGATTGTAGATAAATTGTTCAATGGTGACTTGGCCACTTGAGGATAGGTGGTGGTAATTGCACTTATAATGTCTGTGATCTGACCAATAAGCAAAGAAGATGAAGAAGATGCCTTTACGCACCTGGTCACTTTCATAAGATTTCCTAACAGTTCGGACATTGCATGAATCAGAGATAAAAAAGACGATATAAATACTGTGTCGAGTTTCTCTTGCACCAGACCAATTGTTTGTGTGTGCTTTACACATCAATGTATATCGTTCCACAAGACCGCAGGGTTTAATTGTGAATTTGTCTGTGCACGGTTTTTTTTTTTTTTTTACTCATACAATAATTTTTGTTTACAATTTGCCATGCATTATATAACTGAGAGACCTGACCAACGGTTTTGGAGCTTAAAAATCATAATTTTGTGTTCTACTGAAGAAACAAGAAGCTGTGGTGGTAAATCTTGGATTAAAATGGGGGTAAGCTATTAAACATACAAATTTTGCATTTTGGGTGAAGACCGGCAGATCCGTGGCCACTGACAGTCAGAGCTTACATGCTTGAGTAAAGTCTCACGGTATTGTGACATTCTGCCAGCTAGATAAAAGAAACAGTTATCTTGGCTTAATGTATTAGACACACTATTCAAGAAAATGTCCTCACTTTTGCGATCAGACTGGCAGATACTGAAACTATGATGATAAAGGCAAGTACAACATGTTCTCTAGAGTATTTAAAATACCACTACTATGTAAGGCAGCTGGTGAGCCCAGACTTCCTACACCTTTCGCGAAGTTGAGTGGATAAGCATTTTTGGCCCCCATATAGAATAAAGTTGTTACAACTCGTTACGATCACTGTCTTTGTCCATTAAGCTACATTATGTGTTTTATTATAATGATTTTCTATTCCAGGGAAACATTTAATGAATACAATTAACGGTAGGCGTTATGTACTCGTTGATTGCCTGTACAGAGTTGCAAAAGGGTAAAATAACTGCATGCATCTGCACTTGCACGTTCATATTTGCTGGTCTGTATATAGTTGAGTCTTTCACTATGACATATAGGCTAGCCGTACTTTATTGTCTGTATCATCTGTAATCTGTTATTTAAGGCACCATTGAGCGTTTGGGTTTTTGTTTGGACACAGTCTTGCGCATTTTGGTCATAGTCACCAGGCTGCGCAGACTTGTCGTAATTAAATAAATAACATATATTCGAATGTCACTTGCTTTGATTGAACTTAATGCACTCTTAATCCTTATGCGACACTAGCAATGTTGTTTTTCGCCACAAATCGGTAGCATGAGAGTCAAAGTGGAGACAGCACGCTGTGGTGGTAACTTTACGATTACTTTTAATTGTCTTCTACAACTGGCAGTCCTGCAAGACTGTTGACAGAGACCGGCAAATCCATGGCCACAGACGTCGCAAAAATAAAAACACGCTTGCTGCAAAGTTCTCTCGTCGAGTGGCAGTTTTCCTCCCGTAGAAGCGTGCAAACACTTAACATTGCCTTAATGTCTTGAGGGAGGCAAGTAAAATAATCTGCATTAAGACCTACGCAGTTAATGGGTTAAGTACATATTTTGCTATATAGTAATTTTTCCTCACATACCGCAAAATTTGTCATAATGTACTAAGATGATAAAGGCCACAACTCAATATGCTCTCTAGGATTATTACATACATAACTAATATGTACAGTCAACCAGGTGGATCCCAAATAACTCACACACAAAGTGTTCGTGTTAAGCATTTTTCCATATAGACTAACTGTCCTACAACTCCTTTTAAATCACTGTCTTTGTCTATTAATTACATTGTGGTTTATTTAAATGATTTTTTCTATGGAAAAACGTTTAATGTACAATTTACAGCACTGCGTTCTTTAACTCGTCTTCTTGCGCCTGTACAGTAGTTGATCCTTTGTAAAAATCACTTAATGCATTTCATAATGCACGTTCATATTTGCTGGGCTGTATATACGTTTGAGTCAACAACACGACATATAGGCTAGTGCCTACTGAATTGTCTTTTATCATCTTAATCTGTTATTAGGGCCACATATATCAGCGTTTTTGCTGTATGGTAGGGACAAGAGTTTTGCGCATTGTGTTCAAGAGCCATCTGCTTGCCCTTTCGTAGTCTTACAATAATAACTAATAATATCGAATTTGGTCTTTTAATTTACCTTAATGTAATCTTAATACATGATGCCAATTATTCCATAGTGTTTTGGTTTTTTCTACAGGAGTCGTTAGCGGAGAGTTCACGTGGCGAGTGCCAGTGGACATTGTAATTTTAGTTTTTTTTTTCTTGTCTTCACCACCTGGCTACTGTTGTAAAATGTTTGAGCGATTCAACAAAAATTTATCAAAAAAATGAGAAGCAAAATTAAAAAATACTAAAGACCTGCCAGTGACGTCGCTCCAGCGTAAGTGCAAGTGTCTGAGAAGTGCAGTACTGAGAATGCAAGTCCTGAGAGTTGCAGATTGCAATTCTGCAGCCAGACCCCCTTCTCAGTCAACTTGGGTTACGTACATATTTGTGGACAGTTACGGTGATCCGAGGATCAACAAAGATGTAGCATCCAGGAACTAGTAAAATCATGGCGACCCTGCAGCTATACGAGCTAAACACAGACTCCTAGTAATAGTCTCCAACACAGAAACACACGCAAGAGTTTACTAAACGTTCGACCCCACAGACATTACAGCATTTTATTGCGGCTTCTGGGCTTGCTCCATCAGACTATGGAGTTTTCACAGGTGATCAGGAACCCGGACATTTTCTTCTTCTTCTGGTGTTTTTCTGAGTCGTAGAAAGGTTCTCTTAATGTCATTTAATCACTGGAATGGTGACCATTTACTTAATTAATTCTCTTCAACCTGTAACCGAAAGTATCTCAAGTCACTGTTCCACAGGTTTTCATGTGCAACAATTTGTTCATTTGAATCTAGAACCAAGCATGAAAAATCTTTTTGAGTTGTTTGAGATTGTGGGGACCAGCCTTGGTTTTTTGTAGCTTTTGTTGTCTTTTAATCGTTTTTTGTCATGCTTTATAGGACTGTCCCATAGGCATGAATGTTTTAGGGGTATAATATATAGCATGCATTGACAATTATATAATTTGAAAACGAGTTGAACAGTGTCCTAGCCCAAGTGGGAAACATTTACAACAACAAAAAAAATTAACATTATTTTTTTTTTAAATAAATAAAAATAATAGCGGAAAAAATGAAGTCACATGAATCAATACAATCTTATGATGGCAACAGTTACAAGTCTTGCAAACATTTGTGCTATAACGTGCATTAGTCGCAATCACCGGAGTCTCTTTTGAGAGTTAATTTCTTTAAAAAAAAAATCCACCTGATTCAACCTCTTTTCACCAGAGAGGACACTGCTGTTTCCTGCACTGACACATCACCTGCGTGCTAAACACACGCTTGGATGGGGTAAACTGGTACCAGTCGCATTCGCATTGCTTTCTGGGCTGTTTACACCTGGTCACTTCATGATTTTCTCTGATCGGATATCTATCTGGTTTGTTAAAACATTTCCATTTACACTTGCGCCACATATAATGTGTCTTTGCAAAACGGATATAAACCGTTCGGCAATTGCCGTGCTAAATATTCAAATTTAACAGATTTCAAGTCAATGAAGTCAATAGATACAGGTCCCAAATTAGCATTTGTATAAAATTCTTATTTTCCATATTGTAATTAGTAAAAATTAAACTTTCCAGGTAGTTTAGATTTCATTGCACTACCAACTGAAGTATTTCAGGTCTTTTATTGTTTTAAATCAGATGTTTTGGATGAAGCCATGACAACCGTTACAATTGCAAAGATTCCTGATTCTTTTAAAAACTCCCAGCCTGGGTTTCATTACCTCAAAACCGCATCATGGTAAGACTGCCGCCTGACGGCTGTCCAGAAGGCCTTTGTCACCCTCAGCGAGAGGTCATACACGAACCGACATTTCCTGCTAACAATAGGCTGTTCCCAGATGCGGTAATCAAGGCCCCTCAGGGTAAGTCTTTGGGAAGGAAAAATGGTGGTAAAAAAAAATCACGCTGCAGCATCAACCAGAAGATGTTACCGACCCTGAGGAAGATTGTTGGACACGGAGACCGGATTCCAGCCCTTGGGGCCTGCGGAAGCATGGACTCTGAGTCTGGAGTAGAAACATCCAGAGCCACCGTGCACAGGCGTTGCAGGAAATGGCTACGGTGCCGCCTTCCCCAGCCTCAAGCCACTTTTGAACCGAACAGCGGCAAGAAGCGCCTTTTGCTCAGTGTCCAAAGTACTTTTTTCGGAGGAAAGCAAATTTTTGCATGCATTATTCGGAATCAATGTTGCCAGAGTCTGTACCCAGACTGGGGAGAATGAAATGCCAAAATGCCTGAAGTCCAGGGTCAAGTACCCCAGTCAGTGATCGTCTTGGGTGCCTATATCATCTGCTGGTGTTGGCCCCTGTGGTTTTATTCAAGGGCCTGGTTCATGCAGCTAGCTATCAGGACATTTTGGAGCACTTCATGCTTACATCTGCTGAAAAGCTTATTGATGATGAATAGTTCGTTTTTCAGCACGACCTGGGCACCTGCTCACAGTGCCACACCACGGGACATGGTTTACTGACCAGGTAACTGTGCTCAATTCTCTGCAATTCTCCTGACGCTTAAGCCCATATAGAATCGTGGGATATTGTGAACAGAGAGTTCAGAGTCGCATGAAAGCAATACTCTGGATGAGCTTAAGGCCGCTATCGAGCATCCCTGGGCCTCCATAACACCTCAGCAGTGCCACAGCTAATTGCCTCGCATGTCAGAGACTTGCGCATCCATTTGTCTGCAAGGATTTCGCGGCCAAGTCTTGAGTGCTAACTGAACATAGATATGTGAAGGTTTCTTTTTCTTTTATTGGTCGGATGAAATATGCTAATTACATGGGCCCTCAATACCAAGTATTAATGCATGCTGAAACAGCATTATTTGATTGTTGCTTTTCTTTTATTGGTTGGAATAATATGCTATTTTTTGAGTTAGACTTTGGTTTTTCATGCACCTGGTATGCCACAATCATCATATTAAAACAATAAAAGACCGTGTGAATCTTTCAGTTGGTGGGTGCAATGAATCTAAATATATGCAAAAAGGCATTTAATTTTTAATCATTACATTATGGAAAATAAGAAATTATATCCAATATGCAAATTGTTTTGAGAAGCCCCTGTATGCTCTGCATTGTATTCATTATCAGCTAATTCCAATGTCGAGAGCGCATAGGTAGAGAGCGAGGCATCAGCACTGTAGCGATAGTTTAAGTAATCCTACTTTAATGACAGATGGCTGTGTGTTGCGTCTGTGACTGTACTTTCATTTGTCTTTCACAGGTAAGTTTGCCGCATCGGCTTATACTGTCATATCTGACTGTATATCCTATAAAAAACGATCCTCACACCGTTTATTATTTTAATATTTTGGGTAGGAGTAAAATTTACATATGGTTTCAACAACCAATGCAGTACACTAAGTTCAGTTTCGTCTGAATGCGCCCCAGACCACGCTCCTGAAGTGGTTTGAGCAATCAGCTGTATTTAATGTGTCTCGAAAGCGTTTCGGAGGTAATTTACATCTGTCCTTTTCACAAAACGAAAAAACAAATCGAATAGCTGTCCGCTCAGAAAAAAAATGCATGAAAGTTGACCAAGTGTTAAACAGGCGCGATGCATGTCAGATGTCCGGGGAATAAATGAAAATGCGTGCTTTGTGTGGAAATGCATAGGTTGGAACGTTAAATGAACAAGTGGAATGTGGAGGGTTTTCAAATATAGGTACCCAGAACCCACAGTGCAAATCGATATTTGTTACTTGTGGCATCCGTATCCATCGTAATCGTTTGTAAAATTTAAGTTGATGCATCGATACAGAATCGGCTCTGTATCGTACGCACTCCTAATGCAAATGTATTAAGTGTACATTACAGTCAAACCAAAAAATGGTTCAGACGTCCAGATATCATTTCTGATATTTTTTTTTTACCAGTTGTGCAGGACACTACAGTTCAATTTATTTAAGTGAGGATAACAAAATAAACTGTGACATATTATAACTAAAAATTCTTCATACAGTGGACTACAAGTAAAATTGATAAAATTTGGGGACCAAAGATTATTCAGACACTTTACCCTGACCATGTTTTGCATAAGTGTTATCTTACATTATCAAGATGAATTTGTTCTGCCACAGTTTAACTCTGAGTCATGTTTTTATCTCTGTCATATTTTATTACCATTTCCTAACTATAGCGAATAAACCTGTGTTAATGTGTGAAACGTTGAAGGTGTCTGATTCAGTTTTGGTTTGACTAACTGTATGTCATAGTATGAATTGTACACAAAAATGAAATGTAAAATATGTTTTTGATAAATATATGGGATACATAAATGTAATTTATGGAAAACATGGTTGTTCACATATATTTTGAATATGTTACTTTGATTGTCAGGTGAAGGCAAGGAAGAAGGAGGACTCAAGATGCAAAGGTTTTAATTAGATTATTTATTTTATGAGTTCAAAAATAACAAATACAACAATTAGCCACACCGTGGAAAACGCAGACTGACAGAAAAAAAGCTCCTTAACGGGAAACGTGGGTGGCACCCAGAAAATTTTAATAGGGGTTGCCAGATGAGGCCACAGTAAATCTTTGGCGTGGCACATCCAAAATAAAGAAATAAAATATAAATTAATTAAAAGTTGCCATTAACTGTGTGTTATTACAGTATTTACTTTTGTTTCTGGTTAGTGTAATCATATGAATTAACAGTTCAGATACAAGTTTTCCACGAAAACAAGAAAGTGGGTTTATAAAAGATGAACTTTCATTTCAGGCCTTTGAAACCATTTTTAAGAAAAGTCAAAAAGTATTAAATTATATAGGAATTTAAACAATTATCAATGATTTGTGTATATCAATTTAATGACATAAATTTAGAGGTTTTTGTTGGGCAATATTTGAACAAAAAAAAAGGACTATCTTCTGTGATTTTTCTAGAATTTTATCGATGAACGATAATTATGACAAGATTTTGCTGAGTGTGTTATTATGCTGATATCTTATTTCTAATGGTGCTGACAGCTGACCTCCTGAATTTTTTTAATTTTTTACCCATTAAGCCATTTTTTCTAAAAGTGTGCTACCATATTTTAGAGTCCGAATAATTGCATTGGGGCTGTTACCAATCAAATGCGAGCAGTATCCACAAAATTGATCTTTGGCAACTGCGAGAAAAACACAGAAGCTGTCATCTGAAAGTGCCATTATAGATGTGGTTTACACACTGTTTTAATGCCGCTCGTTTTGGTACATGACAATACTTTAACCTCCGTTACAAATGAATACATAATGTTTTGATATTTTAAACAATAAAACATTTGAAAACTGACTGTTTTGAAATTATTTTAAAAAATGAAAAAGGACTTAAATGTGAAATAAAACTGAACAGCCCTTTACTTGGCAGCGAGTCACTGTTTAATAAAGCTCAGTCTTTGCAATTTGAAACCAAATCATTTAATGGTTGATTTCATATCAGGAATGAAACACTGTCATGTTTGCTCAGAGACACAAAACCGTGGCTGTGTTTGAATGATTCTATGTTTTTAGAAATAGAGCAAACAGGAAATATGTTATGTCCTAAACGTAGGTCTCTCTCTTAAGATTACTTCCTGTTTATTGGAACTGAGTGTATCAACATCAATATCACACTGTGTAATTATGCTGACTTTTGGAGAAAACCTCACTCTCTTGTGTGATAGTAACTATATGAAATTATATATAAATCTATACATTTTCATTTTCATTTTCCATTGGTAACTGACAAGCTGCACAAAAACCAAGATCATATTTTGCACGTTTTGCGGCTCTGTGTAGTAAATGCTGCCCACGTGAAAGCATCCATAACATAAATGCACAAAAAATACTGCAAAATTATTCTATTACCCTTGAATACAACTTTTAAAAAAAAATTGAATGAATATCCCACATGACTTTTGACAAATGCATGGTGCATTAACGTTGTTTTATACAGAAAACCCGGGGATAAAGATGGAAATTTTTTAAATTTAAAAAAGCCTTTTGACTAAATTCCCTTTGCACTTTTTCTCCTTTTTGTCACCCTTTTTTTGGGGTTTTAATACATTTGGTTCTCCGCGAATTAAAAGCGCTTCACATGATTCACACCCTTATGGCGTGTGACGGACTTATCACTGGAGTGGTGCCTTGTGCTCCCTTTTCCCTTTTTGAACTGACCAAATAAAACAGGGGAATTATTTTTATAGTTTTACCGCCCACCCCTAATTCAAATACTTAAAAATTTTTTAAACTTTTAGATTGCCAGAAAATTAAAACTGAGAACATCCTTATGTCTTTATGTAATAATATTGGTGGATCATACCTGTCTCTCCAAAACGTGCGGTCCCCTTCAAGTTGACCGTCGCTTTTCCCCCGGGCATAAATGGGGGACGGGGAGGGTAAGGGGAAGGGTAGTACTCGGTGGCCCCAACTGAAACTTTTTTGTGGCTGCAGCGATGCTGCATTTTTTTTTCACTTTTTCCCCCTACCCCAGTCACCGCCCTTTTTCAGCATGGAAACAAAAATACTCCAAAAATTTAAAAAGGTTTGCCCTATATCTTATTTACTAGATACTAATCAAAATATATTCACAAAGCTCCTTCAAAGTTTACTGTCGGGAATCAGAATTACCTGACTGTTATAAAAAATGAGATATAACCCAAAACATAAACCAAAAAAAAAAATTTTAAAAAAAAAAAATTTTTTAAATATATAAAAAATTTTGATGTAATATATTTTATAAACAAAAGAAGCTACAGTCACAAGTCAAAATGCTTTTTTTTGATATTCAAAACATAACTCACAAACTGTAAATTTTATAAAAAAAATTTTTAAGACATGTCATCTGGTTTTTAGAGAAGGTAATAAAAGGCTAAAAAAATTTGATTTATGGCCCCTGTTAGTTCTCCTTCGGCTATTTCTCAGTCTGGCCCGGGCAAACTGCCCCATTCATGTTTCTATTGTTTCACCATGAGCCTTTAACCTCCCCAGGTATGAGATTTTTTTCTCATTTTTTTTTTCATTTTCTTTTTTTTTTATTAGCCTTTATAAGTTTTTATTCGGCTTTAAAGGGATCAACCAATCCTAACCCAGTACATTTCCCCAACTATTATCAAAAGTCTTTCTATAAAAATAAAAAGAACTTTTCTTATGACCTTACGGAATTATTATGAAAAGCTTTATGAAGAACTGCACCTGTAATGTACTGCTTAGACTAAAAATAGCATCAAGCTACTAAGACAATTTATGAATTACCCCCTTTTTACTCAAAACTCATTTTAAAACCCCCGTCGGGGTTTTTGTTAATTTTGTTTTGCGATTCATGGGGAATTTGGGGGGTTTTTTTATTTGTAAAATATGCTATTTATACCCTTTATATCGCTGCACAAATGACTTTTTAGATGTGATTTTCAATATTGTTATAAAAATGCCCAAATCTCGAAAAATCACATACAAAACCTATACTAACGAATCTTTTTTTTATTATTTGATTTTTCGGGGGGTACAGAGGTTTCTCTGTTGTTGTGGTGGTCATACAACACGGAATGTACGGGAAAAGGGGCATCACAGGTAGGCGGGCGGTTTGATGACAAGTGGACAAGACAGGAGTGAATCGGGTCTCTGTCAGTGGCAGCCCCACCACGGAAAGAGTAAACGGCTGAAACATTGTGAATTTCTTTCCCTTTTAAAATTTAAAAGTACCCAGCAAATCATCCTAGGGGGGCCCATAGGGGCCCCCCTAGGGGAAACCATCCAAAATAAATAGCACAGCAAGAACATGTCCGAGAAAAACAAAGATGTGCTGCACAGAAAGAAAAAACCACACTAACAAAAGAGTGTACAACCGATGAAACCCCAAAAAATGCACACTAAACAGCCCACCAGAGTTTAAGAGAGGAAAAAAAGCTCATCCTTTTCCCTCAGGACTGAAAAAAAACACGGAGAGAATGTCTGAGCCGACACTGAAAAAAAACCAAACTGTCATTTACCCCTCTCTTCATTCCAAACTGTATGACTTTCGGTAGAAATTTTTTTAGAAAGTGGTAACTTCTAATGAGTTCTATAAAGCACACAAACAAAAGTTTTTTGTTTCATGTTTGAAAAAAAAGTCATCAAGAATGACAGAGTGAAAAAATGATGATTTGGAATCAAACATATGTGAGACATGTTATTTATCTTTCACCATTTTAAAACATTTTTTAAAATAAAGATAAAGTTTCATCCTTAATCCATGGGACCAGGCTTTAAAGTGTTTATTATACTAAAGTTATGCTTTGAATTGCCTAATGAATTAAACCCATAGTTTTGACACTAGATTTTAAAACTTAAATATAAACTTCATTCGTTAGTATTTTTGGGTTTTTTTTCCAAAATAAAAAATAAAAAATAAAAATTCACAAAAAAAAATAAAAAGAAATGAGAAGTGTTGACTGCAGCATTAGTTGTACTCTGCTAAATTTTGTACCGATTTTTTTTTCCACGTTTTTACAGGGCGTGTTGAAAACCACACCAGTCTTTTGAGTTACAGGCGGCAGGAGTCACCCTGAAACACCAGATTTTTTTGTCAGTCACGTGCGATTGAATTCCTCTCCGGGAACCCTCCTTTAAAAAACAAAGTGCAGTGGTTTTATGATGAAAGCGATGTAACTAATTTTAATATTTTAAAACTTTTTCAAATTTTTTAAAAAAATTTTTTTTATTTAATGAAAAATTTGCCTTTTTAAATGAACTTTATTTATGTTTTTTTCCCTTTTTGGGCCTGAAGGAGGTTTTTGATACTTAAATTTTGCAAAAGTGTTTTTTGTTCTGAAACCTTGGCGGGTTAAGGCCTGTATTGAAAAATAATGTGAAAATAAAACCCCCATGGTGGCAGAACCCCCTGTTTTGATAAAATGTTTATTGAATTTCAAATCAAACGCTGATTTAATTAGAAAAGAAAAAATTTTTAAAACTATTTTGGGCAGATAGGTGGGTATATGCCATTTAAAACGAGGAAAGTGTCATTGAAGGGCCTTTGAAATGGCTCACTTGATTGTTTAAAATAATAAAAATTTATTCCCCTTGTGGAGTTTTTTACGAAAGAGTTCGATTGGCCAATCGCTGTTATTGTTTAAATTATCTTTAAATAGATATTTAACATTAATTTGCATTACGTTTTTCATAATCAACTTTAATCGAAAGGGGATGGAAGGGGGGGTGGTGGTTTCACTGAGGGGATGTTTTTTTCATTTTTTTTTAACCAGGGGATGCCCCAAAAGCCCCCCAACCCCCCCCCCAAAATGAGCCTTTTATTTTTATTACTTTTAAATAAAGGCATATATACCAGTAGATTTTTAAAAATGTTGTACCTTACCCCTATTAGCAGCATTAAGACATTACATACAAATATTTTTTTTTTTAAATTTTTTAAATTGTAATTTCAGCAGATTTTTCTTCACACAAACCAATGTTAATTTGTTCCGCCATAATCTAAATAAATCGAGATTGGCCCCCTGTTCAGAATGAAACTTTAGATTTTTTTCTTTCCTCCTGCAGCTGTGGTTGGGAAGGGCGATGGAGTCTGTAAGAGCTGCTCATGAACTCATAAAGGACTGAAAAAAAAGAACTGAAGGGGTTTCAGGGCCTTACATAAAGATCATAGTGTATATCAAAAGGTGAAATGGAAAACAAGATAGGGGAAAAAAAGGAAAAAGAAATGGGGTGCTTTGACCAGAAAAGCTGTGAAGATCACGGGGGCATCCTTGGGAAGAGAGCCAGAAAACTTGGCTGAACTTAGAGAAAAAACCAAAAAAAGGAATTTTTAATTTTAGGGTGCCCAAACCAAAATATCAGGCCTGAAAGAGCTCCTGTACTGATTACTCATCTTTAAAAACCCCGAAAAACCCAAATGCCGATACCACCAAGTGTGCTAAATGCCCTATTTAGACAAAGAAAAACTGCCAAAACAGGACAGCAGAATGGAGTTACAGAGATTAAGGGTTGTCTAAGGAATTTTATCAAGAATATAATGTTTTAAAATTCAAACACCTGATGTTATTTCCCGAGCTGATAAATCACGCGAGTGGTTGAGCACGCAGGGGAAGATGCTGAGCTTGTCGAAAATGAAAATACATTTCACACTGAAAAATTGAGTTTGGGGGGAATGTCAAAAAAAGAACAATGCACATGTTACTTTTTGGGAGAGAGAGAGAGAGAGAGAGAGACATGTCGCCACTTCATGGGGGGTCTTTTATGTTCACCACTTATCACCGCATTTGGGGTTTAAAAAAACAAAAAAAGACCATAATAGGGGCATTTACTATAAAAATCATTTATTTTTTAAACCTTTTGGGATACATGCTTTCGGCAAAGGAATCTACAGCCTGGTGAATCGCAGGCCAGGGTCCAACAGTGGCACACGCGGGACGGGCAATAGGAAAACTCATACTGATGTAATTTTGGGTAAAAAACTTTAATGTACACCCTGTTTCAGGGCTCTTTAGTGCGCCAATTTGGGCGACCCCTCGAGGGAAAAAAAATATCCGACCCGAAAGTCTCCCCCTTTGGTTCGACAAAAAACCTGAGCCCCATATTTTAGCCCGAGCCTGACGGGCCCTGAATTTTTACACCCCCGAGCGGGCTGGGGTAATTTTCACTCATAGTTCAGATGCGGGGGGTGCTCCCCCTGTTTTGACTTCTCCTACTTTATATTTTAGAATCCATCAAAATTGTGATGAAAAAAAAAATTTCCAGGGGAAAAAAACCAAAAACCATGCTACCACGCTGACAAGAGCCGGCCATGGTGTTTTTTTCCCCCGCCAGCAGCAGCGCAGTAACGTTTTTTGTTCAAAAACACGCAAAAAGGCTCAAGCTTTCCCCAAAACCCTGGCAAAAGTAAATTTCCATAAAGTGACAAGGGGAAATAGTAAAGGGGTATTTGAATTATTTTCTAAAAACTAGTTTTTTTTTTTGAGTCTGTGTCCCAAGGATGAAGTTTTGATCCCGACTTCCATCTCATTATACATCCTTTTTAGGAAAGCCTGTTGGGTTATGTTTTAAAAGAAAGAGTTTTGTTTTTTCGTTTTATTTCTTTAAGGGTTCATTTAAAGCTTTTTAGATATATTTATCATGCTGTGGGGTGTTTTCACGAGTTTTGGTTTTTTTTTGTACTCCTTTTTAAAAACGACGCAGAAAAAGGATCAAGTTTTTTTTTTTTTTATTTTTGAAAAACACAACGTTTTGTTGTATTGTAGTGCACACAAATAAAAAACCCCTTTTTACAAAATGTATTACTTATTTTGTGCAAAAAAAAACGGGGATTACTGAAAAAAAATTTCAAGTATCAGCTGGCGCTCCATGCCTAACGTTTAAACATGGTTTTGCTTTAACTTTTTATATCTATGATTATTTTTGGCAAATCGGAGATTTTAGAAGGGAAAAAGATCAAAAATAGGCTAACGTCTAACACTGGCCGCTTGGTAATTACTTTAAAAAAAAAAAAAAAAAAAAAAACTCCAAAAACATTTTTCTTCTAAATTAATAATAATAATAAAAAAAATAAACGTAAATATAATCACTTTGCTAATACATACAAAACTGAACTATTTTAATAGCTGAGACAGTGGTATAAGCTGTTTAGCTGTTCAAATCAGACACTAGAGCATCCCTTCATTCAGACACATTGTAAGATCTGATAAGTATCAGTGTAGAGGGGCCAAGTCTGGAAGATTTCGATGCTAGAGAGAGAGTGGCCAGCTGGTTTAGCCAAGACCAGAGATCAAGAAGGCGAAACTACAGGAGTTTGCCATCCAAGAGGCATGTGACTGCAATGGAGGATAGTCCTTAAGACATTGAGCCATGAGATGTTCAGTTTGAAGCCCTTAAAACACTTAATTTAGATTTTCTTTTATTTCATTTATCTGAAATATTTTAAGTTTAAATTTCAGCTCAGTGAAGCACTTTAAGCACCATCACTTTTTCAGTGTTACCTTTTGTGTAGAACTGTGCTTCAAATAAAGAACTTTATGTTGACCAGATTGTTAGTTAATCATTTACAAGTCAATATTGCCTATATGGACAGCAATTAAAAAAGAGTGAACTTTTAAACTGCGGTGTTAAATGTGATGTGGTCGAAAAATTTGAAAAAAATAAAAAAAGTTAGGCGCACCAGTGCAAAAAGTTAGTTTAGAGCCCTGCTGATAGGAGCTATAAATACTATTAAATACTATAAAGTGTAAGAATTAACTTGCGCTAGTCTACGGATGCACGCGCGAACGCTGCACATACTAGGCGCTTCACATCAAAGCATCAGCGGTCTAACAGCGCTCGTCAATGTCAAAATGACTGAGATGGCCAATCAAACCAAAATAGGCGGGGTTTAAATACAAAAAAGTCAACCTTCAAATAATTATGTTCAGTTATGCACTCAATACTTGGTCGGGAACTCCTTTTGCAGAAATGACTGCTTCAATGCGGCGTGGCATGGAGGCAAATCAGCCTGTGGCACTGCTGAGGTGTTATGGAGGCCCAGGATGCTTCGATAGCGGCCTTAAGCTCATCCAGAGTGTTGGGTCTTGCGCTCTCTCAACTTTCTCTTTCACAATATCCCACAGATTCTCTATGGGGTTCAGGTCAGGAGAGTTGGCAGGCCAATTGAGCACAGTAATACCATGGTCAGTAAACCATTTACCAGTGTGTTTTGCACTGTGAGCAGGTGCCAGGTCGTGCTGAAAAACGAAATCTTCATCTCCATAAAGCTTTTCAGCAGATGGAAGCATGAAGTGCTCCAAAAATCTCCTGATAGCTAGCTGCATTGACCCTGCCCTTGATAAAACACAGTGACCAACACCAGCAGCTGACATGGCACCCCAGACCATCACTGACTGTGGGTACTTGACACTGGACTTCAGGCATTTTGGCATTTCTTCTCCCCAGTCTTCCTCCAGACTCTGG